>NC_135876.1:828241-838241 GCF_031162955.1 Sander vitreus | reverse complement strand
AATTAAAGTTTTGAATGAATCCCAGAATACATATATGGTCATATCACTGTCATGTGACCCATTTATGGCGGTCGGATTTAATGTACCTATGTCTTCCTTTGTATTCTTATGCCATTATTTATAACGGCTTATACATTGTCCCATACTAGCAGCCTAAAATCTCGTATTTTATCTGCTTTTATATTTTTAACTGTTTTTAAATGCTCTTTAATGTTTAATTTCTTATACTGCACTGTAACTTTTAGTCTCATATTTTATCTGTTTTACATTTTTTTATCGTTTTCATGTAAAGCACTTTGACTTGCCCTGTTGCTGAAATGTGCTATACAAATAAAGCTGCCTTAAAAAAAGCAGACTTTAAAAAGCTATAAGACAGACTGCATAGGGCCCTACATTAAGTGCAATACACTGGGGGAAACCCTGAAATACATCAGAAAGAGATAAATGTTCCTTTAATTTGTATACGGTAGGTGGTGGACAATTTAACCAGCAAGCTTTTTGTGATTGGATGTTTCAGCCTGTAGCTCTACTTTTGTTGTTTCACATTGCGAGTCTGATGCTTTGATGAACACCTATGTCCAAATAGTTAGCAATTCAACACATTCTTTTGCATGATTTTCCTCTGCACCTGTCTACCAGGTGTGCATTAGGCAACATTTCTTTTGCCACTTGAAAAACCTTCAAAACGTAATAAACCACAGAGAACATTGTACACACACACACACGGTTATATAATGATGCAGTATATGTTTATATGTTTCCATACTTTGGTATGAGTGGGTTGCACTCTCCCGGGTCGAGCGGGTTGATGTCGCAGTTTGTGTAGTCAAAGGTGCCGTTCCACAGGTGCTTGGCCAGCTGGAAGGCCACTTTCCTCTGGGTTAGCGTCACTTCCTTCCCATGCCATATGTACATCTCGCTGCCAAAGTCAAACACCAAAACCTGCACAGGAGCACAGAGCGTTTTCAATTTGACCAATCTGACACCACAAGCAGGCTTTACTGTCTCCCACAGTGCAGTTTTTCATATTACCATTGGGTGGCGCCAAAGTACAACATATTTAGATCCTAACCATAGTGGCATTAAATCTCTGGCAGATTTACAGCTTAACTTATTTAAGATGTGTTAGACTTATATAAAATAAAATATATGAATATAATATAAAATATGTTACATACAGGAACTATTTAAAGTTAAAAGAGGGATGTGAAAAATAATTTTATATATTATTGTTACTTTTTGTTCAAAAGAAAAAAAAGAAAAAAATAGAGACTTCAATCAGGTTTTCTGACCTCCTTGGGGTTGAGCAGAGAACACCGGGGCACCTTGGCCCAAAAATCATCATCTGGGACCAGTTTGTCGTCCATCAGGCGGTAAATACAGTTTGTCTCCACAATAGCACCCTCGTACAGCTCGTCTTCATCTGGGGTTCCTGCAGCTGCAGGAAGAAACACAAGGCCATCAGCTTACATTTCATTGCTTCTGGGGCTGTTTCCCTCAAGGTTGGGTTTATGCCAGATACTAATCCTTACACTGATAGCTCGACTGCCCTCCCAGAATCTTCCAGAAATCCTTGGCAGCATGGCTATGTGTGCTGACGGCCTCCTCGATGACCTGGACATGGTTAGCTCGGCAACCTAAATCTCTCTTCCTCTGGATGAAGTTGGCCAACTCTGAAGCCTGAAAAAAATGACAGATAATTTTTTTTATTACAATATACTGATGAGACACACTTGGTTTACATACTGTTCATACTTTGCAAAAAACACGAGGAACACAATCCATGCATATTTTTGAGTGAGGAAAGTTCAAGTTCATTATTCAGGAAGAAGAGTCTGCAAACTTTATTGACCTAAACTCAAACAACCCCTCACAAATAATGAGGGCCATGGCTCAGGGCTTCCCTTTTTTGTTTCCAATTGAGGTCAGCGCTCTGTTCAGCCAATCACAGGTCATCAGACAGTCCAGGCTTTGAATAGCCTTGTTTTGTGTCCGTTTCCTGCAACAACCCCCAGACAGACATGCGTGCATGCACGCACGCTTGCACACACATGCACACACACACACACACACCCACCCCACCACACACACACAAATAGACAAACACACACAAATTCTTCCTGTGCTGTGCCACCGTTGCTTCCTCCAGGAGCTGTGTTTACATCCTGCACATGTAGTCTGCCCCACACAACAGCACCCTTGCAACCTATGGTGACTGAAACTCAAGTCTATCCAAGCTAGCTCCGTTCTTTATTTATTTTGTTGGGTTATTTTTAGTACTCAAAAGCCAGACTCACCTTGTTCTTCTCAATGACGTTGGCAAACTCTCCGGTCCAGACAAAGCAGTTGTGCGGCGTGATGAGCAGGAAACAATCTCCGCTGTTCAGGGAGGACGCTCGGGGCTCCACCAGCCTGGTCTGCACGTGCCGTCGGCCTGGTGTTGCACAGGCAGGAAAAAACACAGCACACAAGACAGGTGGCTTATCAGGGACAGCTCTGATTATCACTGTCAGCATGCCTGGATTATCATATTGGGGGTG
Source organism: Sander vitreus (assembly GCF_031162955.1). Classification (NCBI taxonomy): domain Eukaryota; kingdom Metazoa; phylum Chordata; class Actinopteri; order Perciformes; family Percidae; genus Sander; species Sander vitreus. Next base: position 835,701 of record NC_135876.1, on the reverse strand, counting down.
TTGGGGCAAGCCAGTGTGCCAATCATCACCATTTGACCCTGTTCATGTATCTGCCTTGTTCCTGTACTGAATGTGGATACTGTTGATGTGTAACTGTTGCTTCCTGTCGCTCTGCATGGCTTCTTCAAGGTTTAGTTGTTGCTCTAGCTGTCTTTATGGTGTCTTATTGACTTCTGTCTGTAAACCTGTACTGTAGCACGGACTGTTTGCAATCTACATTCAATCATAAATGTGTCAAACTCTAGGGTTTTAGGGGCCTCAGTGACTCATGATCCCATTGGCTCTTCAGGTGATCCGTGCAGAAGCTATTCTATCACACCACTCTCAACACTGTCAGGCTGGGACAGCTAACCTCCTACCAAAGCGGTACCCCTGGAGTGGTGGATTTGCTCTGGATTACAGACAGTGGGGTTTGGAGGAGAGGGATCAGCCCAGGATAGCGTGCGGTGACCTGGGGAGAATGATTTAGAGCCACAGCTGTCACCAACAGACGCATGGAGGAGGTGCAAAGACACCAAAATAGACTAAACTGGGACACTCTCGTGTCCCAGTTTAGATATCCTCTGGAAAGAACGCTCCTGAAGCAGCATCCTCCAAAGCTTTTGTGTAAGACAGCAGCTATTTGTTCTTTCATACTCTTGAACAACTGAACTGCAACTGTAACTGCTGGTAAAGATGCAGCCTCACTGGCTCTATACTTCACAGATATGTCTCCACAAAACAAATACGCTCATTTAAAAGTTCAGAAAACTTCCACTTCTGTGATTGTATCGCTGGAAATTTCGCTTGATGTCCCTCATTTTAGGCCGGATGTGCGTCCCCTTCCTCTGTCTCTGTGTTGGCGTTCTAACCTCTGGTGGATTTGTGAGGACTATGGTTAACTGCTCCTCAGATCTCTGCAGGGTCAATCCAGACAGCTAGCTAGACTATCTGTCCAATCGGAGTTTTCTGTTGCACGACTAAAACTACTTTTGAACGTCCACATGTTCCACCAAAACAAGTTCCTTCCTGAGACTGTTTAGCAGAGGTACTGTCATTGTGTCCAGCGCTTAGCGCCTCCAAGATCGTGATTGGTTTAAAGAAATGCCAATAAAGCAGAGCACGTTTTTCTCCCATCCCAAAATGCTGAGTGGACTAGCCAGACCCTCCTAGGTGCAATTTGACTGAGTTGAGCAACAACAAACAAACAAACAAAAAAAACCACTTAATTTAACTTAATTTAGAAGTGTAGTGAATTTTGAACTGAATGCTGAACAGCTCTTTCATCTTTATTAGCCAAGCCAGGCTGCTGGTGTGGCTCTAGTAACAGCAATGCACTAGATGTCACTTCTCATCCAGCGCCATCATCAGGTCAAATTTTTAATTTTTCCAATACTTTGGTGTGTGACCATATACCTTCAAAACTAAGGAAACAACAAGATTACCTAAGATAGTGAAGATGGTAAGCATTATACTTGCTTAACGTCAGCATGTTAGCATTTAGCTCAAAGCCCTGCTGTGCCTAAGTACAGCCTCACAGAGCTGCTAGCATGGCTGCAGACTCTTACCCTGCGTTCCAACACCCATAATACCATCCTGTTTAGTATGTCAGAAAAAGATTTAGGATGTCCCGATAAATAGTATGTCAAATGCAGTATGCCAAAAATACCAGGAGGTCTAGTCAGATTTTGCAGTATGCAAGCCAGCATGCTTTTCTGGTTGTTCTGACCCACAATCATTTGCACAGCATACAGTCAGGTCCATAAATATTGGGACATCGACACAATTCTAATCTTTTTGGCTCTATACATCACCACAATGGAGTTGAAATGAAACGAACAAGATGTGCTTTAACTGCAGACTTTCAGCTTTAATTTGAGGGTATTTACATCCAAATCAGGTGAACGGTGTAGGAATTACAACAGTTTGTATATGTGCCTCCCACGTTTTAAGGGACCAAAAGTAATGGGACAGATTAACAATCATAAATCAAACTTTCACTTTTTAATACTTGGTTGCAAATCCTTTGCATTCAATTCCAGCCTGAAGTCTGGAAGGCATAGACATCACCAGACGCTGGGTTTCATCCCTGGTGATGCTCTGCCAGGCCTCTACTGCAACTGTCTTCAGTTCCTGCTTGTTCTTGGGGCATTTTCCCTTCAGTTTTGTCTTCAGCAAGTGAAATGCATGCTCAATCGGATTCAGGTCAGGTGATTGACTTGGCCATTGCATAACATTCCACTTCTTTCCCTTAAAAAACTCTTTGGTTGCTTTCGCAGTATGCTTCGGGTCATTGTCCATCTGCACTGTGAAGCGCCGTCCAATGAGTTCTGAAGCATTTGGCTGAATATGAGCAGATAATATTGCCCGAAACACTTCAGAATTCATCCTGCTGCTTTTGTCAGCAGTCACATCATCAATAAATACAAGAGAACCAGTTCCATTGGCAGCCATACATGCCCACGCCATGACACTACCACCACCATACTTCACTGATGAGGTGGTATGCTTTGGATCATGAGCAGTTCCTTTCCTTCTCCATACTCTTCTCTTCCCATCACTCTGGTACAAGTTGATCTTTGTCTCATCTGTCCATAGGATGTTGTTCCAGAAATGTGAAGGCTTTTTTAGATGTTGTTTGGCAAACTCTAATCTGGCCTTCCTGTTTTTGAGGCTCACCAATGGTTCACATCTTGTAGTGAACCCTCTGTATTCACTCTGGTGAAGTCTTCTCTTGATTGTTGACTTTGACACACATACACCTACCTCCAGGAGAGTGTTCTTGATCTGGCCAACTGTTGTGAAGGGTGTGTTCTTCACCAGGGAAAGTATTCTTCGGTCATCCACCACAGTTGTTTCCCGTGGTCTTCCGGGTCTTTTGGTGTTGCTGAGCTAACTGGTGCGTTCTTTCTTTTTAAGAATGTTCCAAACAGTTGATTTGGCCACACCTAATGTTTTTGCTATCTCTCTGATGGGTTTGTTTAGATTTTTCAGCCTAATGATGGCTTGCTTCACTGATAGTGACAGCTCTTTGGATCTCATATTGAGAGTTGACAGCAACAGATTCCAAATGCAAATAGCACACTTGAAATGAACTCTGGACCTTTTATCTGCTCCTTGTAAATGGGATAATGAGGGAATAACACACACCTGGCCATGGAACAGCTGAGCAGCCAATTGTCCCATTACTCCATTGTGGTGGTGTATAGAGCCAAAAAGATTAGAATTGTGTCGATGTCCCAATATTTATGGACCTGACTGTATATAAGCAAAAGGGTCAGTGTTCAAGGCGCAATGTGATGAATTGTATGCATACTGCATGCAACAGAATGTACATTGTAAGGGAAGCTGCAGTACGTACTAAAAGTAAAAAGAAATAATTAATAACCATTTCCTTTGGCAGAGAGAGTAGCAGGTGCTACAACATGCAACTTTACAGTAGAAGCTAACTGAACCTACTACAAGGCCAAACTTAGTATGACACGTTCATTTTTGTGAATTACGGTCCCATTGATTTTAAAACAGCTGATAAAGCAGAACATGAAACCATTCATGACACTGGCTTAGCCACGTCACCCTCCCCAGCTTTGCCCTTTTGTTCAAATATGGCCACTTCTGGCTCCAAAATACCAAGATGGCGAAGTCCAAAATGCAAGCGGCAGTCCTACAAGCCAATGGGTGAAGTCACTAATGCTACGTCCGTTATTGTTTTACTGTCTATGGTGCAGGTGCACCTGTCTGTGTACAGTCGAAGTGGCCTGTTCACTCAACTGACCTTTGACCTGTAAGAGCATGAGCTTCTTGTAAGGCACGGCGCTGTTGTTGGACATCTGCTCCGAGATGTTGACGCTGCGCAGGTTGATGTTGCTGAAGTTCTCCTTGCTGGCCAGACCAGCCAGAGCCACATCCGAGAAACCAGAGTTCTTATTCACTGCAGTGGACACAACAGAGCACAGAGAGATGAGACACAAAGAAACAGACATAACACACAACATTTAACCGTTACATTTAGCTCCTTTATGCAGACAGATGAGACAACAGCTACAGTGTAAATGACCTTTCAAGCCCGACAAGCATCATCTCTACATGACTGCAACAAATATAGAACACTCCAAAGACAGTTTAAGTGTTTTTATTGCGGTCAGAGGAGGTGAAGGAGGGAGTTATGGGAGTAGCATGACATTGACTTTATGGGTTATCTAACGTCACTCTCAGAACAAGCTACAGACCAGACTAGCTTTTAAGGACTGCTCTGCACAATGAGAGGAAACTGACTGCAATCCCAGATGTACTGTAGGTCAGCATGAGTCCTGAACAATTTATAGACTGTATAATATCAGTGAGGGTACATTTTGTATCTGAGATTGAGATGTGTATGTTTTGCGGTCTCTTTTTCTTTTCTTTTTTTTTCTTTTTTTTACAGTGGATTGTTTCAAACAATGGGTGAACACATCTTTTTGCCAGTATTTTAAAGACAAGAAGAAAAAAAAACACATTTATTGCACTTGGGGATACAACTGAGCTGGTTTCATAAAAAGTTAGAGATGTTTGTCATTGCATTGCTGCAGGGGCACATCTATAAAAAACCAACAACTTTTTACAACACTGCACAGTCGGACATAAAGGTGGAAACAACATAGCAGACAATGTACTGCACTTTATTTTAAAACATGAAAATCCCATGTGACAGGACACTGATTGTCAATTTTTTTTTAACTTGGACTGTATTTTCCCATGCATTGGTGTGTAAGTTACTAACTCAAAAACCTTTGAAATTGGTCCAGTATTTACCAACAATGCTGTAACCGGCAGCCGTGAACCGGGCTGCAATGTAATCCTATAGGACAAATATGCACCGTCTATGTACGTCCACTATAAGTGCTGTTTTTGCCACTGACAGGCTGAGATTATTATTCTAAGAGTCTGGCAACATTATGGAACTGATCCCTACAGAGATAGACCTTTTGTTAAAGAGTAAGATCCTTTTTGTTTAACCAGAAACGGCTCCGAAATCTCCAATGCCAAACCCACCAGACTCCATGTATGTAAACAATACTTCTAGCGTGTATAAAGCCAGCATATTTCCACATGTAAATGAGTTTTATTTCAACCAAACCAAAGTGGTGATTGTTGGAACAGACAAACCAAGACGGCTTTTGGTAGTTTTATTTTGTTTTTGTCGACTTTGAATGTAGTGTGTTTTACGATGCTAAAATGAGTCTGGTGACTTTGGCGATAACGATTTCAGGGCTGTTTCATGTTAAACAAGAAGGATCTTATTCTTTATAAAAATAGTCGACCTTTGTAGGGATCCTTTCCATAGCGTTGTCAGACACTTGTGTTGTATGTCAGTGGTAAAACAAGCACTTTTAGTAGACGGAAATTGAAGGTGCACAAATGCCATTTAATGTTACATTGCAGCTTGTTTCACCTTCCTTAATACTGTACCAATTAAAAAACCCTTAAAATGACCCTGTCATGTTGTATCCCTTAGTGTTTTGGTCTCATGCTTTTTCTAGCTCATCATCAACCCTTACTCACTCTTCTCAGCCTTCATCCTCTTGCTCTCCAGCAGGCCGATGTTGAGCCTCTGCTCTGTGTACTCGTGTCTGATGTCCTCCCTGGCAGCCAGCATCTTCAGAGGGTTCCGAGATGATTGGACGTTACGCATCGGGCGCACCGCTCGCCTGTGTTGCACCATCTCTGAGGTCAGCCTGGGGAGAGATCAGAGGTGGAGAGGCATGGTTAAACAGCGAGAACAAAAGTACATATGTATAAATGACAACACCATAAGCCCATCATACACGTCTCTCCCCAGCACAAAGCTTTTAAAAGGAGCCCTCCAGGAAGTTCAGGTAGTACTACAAAAACGGCGAACACACTATATAGTGCACTTTTTCCGTGATAGGGAACGGTTTCAAACACAGCTAAAATAATAAGATGGCGACGGCCAAAATGTTATCTCCTGGCTTCAAAGCGGCAGTCCACAAGCCAATGGGTGATGTCACTGATGTTACGCCCATTATTATTTTAGGGTCTATGGTGCAGGTGCACCTGTCTGTGTACGGCTGGAGTGGCCTGTTCACGCAACTGACCTTTGACCTGTAAGAGCATGAGCTTCTTGTAAGGCATGGCTTTCCCCATAGTTTCCCCATTTTCTAGTATAGACATCCAATCTGGCAAACCGTTTTTTAAATTTTTTTTCAAACCCTAGCCATCTCACAAGCCCACTCCTGGATAGACGGCAGGCCTTCATTCTTCCATCCTCTTAAAAGAATCTGTCTGGCTATAATTACACTAGTCTGGACCCAGCTTCTTATGTGCTTATCCATCCCGTTTAGGATTGACCCATCCCCCAGAACAAATAATCTTGGGCTGAATGGAACCTGGGTCCCTGCACTCTGACATAGGTTATCATGTATCCCGGTCCAAAATTCCTGGACCTTATCACAGGACCATAGGACATGAAGTAATTGGCCGTCCTCTGTCTTTCAGGGTTCCTATTGAAAATGTGACCTGTGGCGCTGAGAGTTTACCTTGGCACCTGGGAACCGAAAATGGCGTCAAAGTCGTCGTCTATCTCCACCTTGTTGGTGGTGGAGGGGAGCTCCTCCACGTGGCGGTAGAATTTGGAAAAAGTTTCATCGTTGAGGCTCATCACTTCCTTTACCTTCTTCTGTGTAACTGTGATGGTTGCTTCTGGCAGTCCAGACACTGAGGAGGGACAGGATCACACAATAATCACACGTCATTGAAGTTAATACTACAGACAATCTGCCAAAGCCTGTGCAAGCATCACTGCACTTATCTTTTGCTAATAGAAGATTTGCTTATTTATTGAGAAATGCCAAATTAAGATTGTAACTTTGATTTGTGAAGAAAAAAATGTTGCTTCTATGCATGCACCCTACAGATTTGTATTTATCAAACCCCATTATTGAAACTATTAATGACTCATTTTTTCTTAATTATTTTGCCCCTCTAAATGGTAGATTTTAATGTTGCATTTGCAGGATGCATTTCTTTCTGCACAGAACTGAAATTGCCTGCAGACAAATGATAAATGCATGACCTGGACCTGATGTGGAAGATAAGAGCAATGAGGAAGACGTGTGGAAGTGTAGTTGTTCACCGTTTAATTCTCTCAGTCCATATGTTGTTTGGCTGTGCTGTAAACAGATACACAAATTGCTCTTCTTTTGTTGCACATCTTTTAGGGCTGCACAATTTATCGCAATTTTATTAAAATCCCAATATGGACTAGTGCAATATCCAAATCAAATAACATTTATGTAACAAGGTGCATGTGTTAAAGGCAAAATATGTGTCAAACCATTCGGAACTAGGTATTGTGGTGCTGCAGAGATGTCCCGGCCTACAAATCCTATCCTACAGACTAAAGAACAGATCCTCGCAAAAAGAAATCACCTTATAATCATGAAAATGACAATAATTATAGAAAAATGATCATTCCCTCCAAT
>NC_135876.1:748241-823241 GCF_031162955.1 Sander vitreus | reverse complement strand
GAATAAATATATGGCAGATGTGCTAAATATGTTTTTTTCTTCATTTTCAACCTTTTTTTAACTGAAGAAAATGTCGGACGGAAAATGTAGGCATCGCGTCATTGACACACCATACCATCATTTTCCACTTTAATTAGGTGAGTCTTTGAGTCGGTTTGTGGGCTTACATAGAAATCGACAGGTGTGGGTGTTAATAAAAAGTGACATTTGCTTTATAAATGAGGAATAATATGCAGCAGTAGTTAAGGTGCCCTTTAGGTTGCAATCACTGGAACTAATGCTAACAACACTGATCTAAAAAGGCAGCCAAAGATACAGAGGCACTGTCAAAAGTTTTGCGCTTCGACCCAAGGCTCTGGGGTCTGTTAAGTCGCCAGAACTATTTTTTTTTTTTTTTTAAAAAGGAACTAAAAGTTCCTTCAGCCCATTGTTGTCTGTGTGTCCAACTCCGTCTAAAGACGCGTGAAGATTAGGCAAATCAGTCTGCTGACGTATTAAAAAGCAACATGTCGAGACGGGGGCTGCTGGTGGTTGCAGGGGTGAACACACTTTAGCAGCCTGCAGTTCAGTGTGCCGCCCTGTCGCACTGAGTTTTAGAAAGATAGCCGCTGTGAAACAATCAGAAATATTGTTTTATTTCTCTCCGCCGTCTCTCTCTCGCTTGCTTGCCCGAGACACACGTGTGCAGCAAATGCAGTTCAGTGTGGTCGCAGGCTCGCACAAATCTCTCTCTCTTTTTCTTTTGAAAAAAACTCATCTTTTAAAAAATTAGTCGGGTAGCCAAAAGCTAATACTAAAAAAAAAAAAGTTACTTGTAATGCTATCAAACAAACAGAAATGTTCTTCCATTGCCCTAAAATGTTCAGAAATCAATATGAGAGTACTTCCTTGTTTTATGAAGGAAGCGGTAGGCGAGTTGCAGCAGCCACACTGTGTGCGTTTGACAAATCAGTGATGTTCATCCCTGCAAACCCCACCCTGACGGTTCCTGTGCTTTCAGAAAGTATTACCCTCCGATCTGGGACTTATTATTGGGGGGTAACTAGGGCCTGGAAAATGTCCCTAGAAGTTAATTTAGACCCTGGTCCCTGTGGTCAAAATGCAGTGAGTTCCTCAGAAGGTCCCCTGATTCCGGGGGAGTGTTCCTGCGGTCGAAATGCGTCTTAAGATGCATGTGAGGCTGGCTGAGGAAAACATTTCTGATGCTTATCCTTGCTATGCTGTTCTCCATCAGCCATAATCTGGCCAAACCCCCCAACCCCTTCTCTGGCTGAGCCTGAAGCTAATAGGGAATAATTCCAACCAGAAAATCATTTTCTGCCTGAGCAGCCACTCTGGCCTGGTGTGTCTGGGCCTAAATGGAGGGAAGAGGAGAGGCATTTCCCCATAGTTGCTTATTGAGAAGGGGGCTATAGAGGATTTAGGGCAGAGCGCTGAGACTGAACTGCAGACTTAACTCTCTGTGGTGAAATGACTTGAGTGTAATTCAGCATGTGTGCATATGCTTCTGAGAGATGGAGAAGGACTGCAGAGAAAATGTGTGTGTTCACTTTCCCTCTGACCTTTCTTCACCATGCGTGCAGCCACAGTGAACTGGGTGGAGTCATTGGCGGCTCCGTGGCCTTTCGTCTTCCAGGCCTCCTCTTGGGCTACTATCAGCTCTTTCCTCTCCTGGATGGACATTTGAGCCTCCATCCCCTGGCACTCCATCTCAGCCTCAGCTATTCTCTAGGAAAAGAGAGAGAGGAGGAGAGAGAAGGTACTACTGATGGACTGAAAGCCACCTCAAGGTACTGTAATACATCATCAGTTTGTGATGTTCGATGCATTCCAGGTGCCATTTTCTGAGTAGGTGACTTAACTGTCTAACTGTATCCAAAACAGTACTTTTTGTTAGGCTTTTTCTAGAATGACTGCCACACTTGAACTTGGACAGTAGTACAAAACAAAAATGGAACTCTCTTACATTTCCATTTGCTGTTTGTGACAAATGTTTAAATATGGAATTTTCCTTTAAGAGCAGGCCAAATTCACAGACAGACAAAGTAGGAGAGACACCAAACGGGTCTGATTCACACACAGGAAGCATATTAATGCCCTGCCTCACATTAATAGCAAGCTGTTTTAACAACATCCACAAAGAAATGATTGATTTTCGTTATTTTGCACATGACTTTAGAAATATTTTAGTGCCACCATAATGTAAACATGAAAAAAATGTTGTTAAAGTGAAGACAACGAACAATAGCAGAAAGTGTCCTTTAGTGACCAATAATAACATAACTCATTTGGTGCAAATTTTGATTCGACTGTGACTGTGAGTGGAGAGCTGGAGGATTAGCCAGAGCACTGTGTGTGTGTGTGTATATATATATATATATATATATATAGCACTGTATTGACAGGGGTCACCTTCTCCAGGGGTGTCTCTCATCCACTTCAATGGGTCTGGGAGATCCATGCAAGCAAAATAAGTCAGCTGGATGATGGCGGCATGGAAAGGGCAGCATTTCATCTGTGTGTACTGTGCTGCAGTAACACACAGAGTCTGACCCTGGATTTCCACCGAATGCGCAACGGTTGTGGACCGGCTCCGCTGCGTGCCGGCTGCGTGCTCCGCCGTCTGTCAACACCCACCAGGTCCGTATTTGTTGCGGTATGGCTGCGGCCATGACTGACAGCTGTAGTCACGAGGACCCACGAGATCTCGCAAATTCATGTAGAATAAAACCACAAAACCAACAACAGTTTGTTTCCATCCAGAGGAGTAGAGGGGAAACAACTCTGTGCTGTGTTTTCAAGGTGTAGTGCAGGGAAATATGATCCGCCGTGAGCACAATGTATTTTACTTTGAAAATTAACCAGATGTTTTATTTTGTTTCTGTGCTTGACTTCCTGTCCCGCACTATCTGCCATGTGCTGAATTGCTGCGGAGCTCTCCGGCGTCCGGCAAAAATAGAAGCTCTGCGTATCTGCTCCGGAGGGCTGCGGATCGCCGGAGCTGGGACGGAGTAAGGACGCAGACGTTCTGCAGTCAGAGGAAATACACACATTGACTTTAATGGAAATGTAACGACTCCGCCGCCGTTCCGGAGCGGATCCGCAGACGTTCCGCAACCGGTGGAAATTGGGGGTGAGACGGGCTCGGAAATGCTATGAACACATGGTGTGAGTGGTACCGGAGCAAAATTGGAGAGGGGGTGATAAGGCAAACCTCCAACATTTTAAAAATCCGCTCTGTGCTCCATCCAAAATCCCCCCGCTCGCTCCACTCACATGCTTTGTTGGGGGGGGGGGGGAAGGGTTTGTAATGTGAAAGAATGCTGTGCAAAATAACTACACAGGTATGGCCGAAGAGCATTTTGGAAAGACTTACTCTCTGTTTAGGAAAGACGCATGTTCAAACGATGGGGTTTGTGATTTGTGTATGGATTCCAGAGCTTAGTTAAGTAGGCGGGGAGTAGGGGAAGCAAGCAAAAGAGTAAAATGAAACTTCCTACCTGGCTGGCTGACCCGTCAGAGGAAGGAGTATGGATAGGAGGCTCAAGAGGAGGAGAGAAAGTAGAGGGAAAGACCGGCTCCTATAGACAGTCATGGGAAGAAGAAAAAGTATTTAAAGGGGCACTCTGAAGATTTTACACGAGGATCTAGTTTATTAGTCTTGGTCAATGCTGGGCAGCCCGTGAAACCTCTTGTCATCATTATGACATCATCATGACCCATACTGAGGGGTTATCAGACATTAGACATCAGGGTTATCTCAAATTGAGCTTGAAGACAGACAGAAAGCCTATGGAACGAACAAGGTGTTAAGACAGAGGTGGGCAATGCATTTTGGGACTTAAAACAAATATCAAGAACAGCCTTCTTTCCCCTGCGTAACGTTGCCAAAATTCGGCACATCCTGTTTCAAAACGATGCAGGAAAACTAGTCCATGCATTTGTTACTTCAAGTCTGGACTATTATAATTCCTTACTATCAGGTTGCTCAAATAAGTTCCTTAAGACTCTCTAGTTGATCCAGAATGCTGCAGCGCGTGTGCTGACAAGAACTAAGAAAACAGATCATATTTCTCCTGTATTAGCTTCTCTGCATTGGCTTCCTATAAAATCCAGGATTAATTAATTAAAATCCTTCTCCTGACCTACAAAGCTCTTAATGGTCAGGCACCATCATATCTTAATGAGATCATAGTACCTTATTGCCCCACTAGAGCACTGCACTCCCAGAATGCAGAGTTACTTGTGGTTTCTAGAGTCTCTAAAAGTAGGATGGGAGCCAGAGCCTTCAGCTATCAGGCTCCTCTCCTGTGGAACCAGCTCCCAGTCTGGGTTCGGGAGGCAGACACCGTCACCACATTTAAGAGTAAACTTAAAACCCTCCTTTTTGATAAAGATTATAGTTAGGGAGTGAGGAGTTGCAGCGTCCACCTAGACCGGCATGGGGAGGGTGTATTGCTACAGACATGGCACCCCTTCTCTTCTCTGCTTCTCTTCATAGTCGTCAGATTCATCTACCAACCCTTATAGAGCTGGCTCAGGTTTGCCTTGGAACAGCTCTTAATTATGGTGTTATAGTTTTAGACTGCCAAGGGACTTCCTTTGACACACTGAGCTCCTCTCTCCTCTCTCTTTCCATCTGTGTGCATCCATGTCCCAGAAATGCTTGTTACTACCTTAGCTCCGGGGAGCTTATTCCCCAGAGTCCTTACGTTTTCACGCCTCGCAGTTCTCCTTGGATTAGGGTGGCACCTAAATTATGGTTGCAGCTGCCGCTGTGGTCCTGCTCGACGCCCTGCTACACCCTGCAGTGCCCTGCTACGCCATGAACTACTATTTCTAGTCACTGTTCCATTATCCTTATTGTGACTATTATTGCCACTGTTCATCACACCCCCAACCGGCACCGTCAGACACCGTCTACCAAGAGCCTGGGTCTGCCCCAGGTTTCTTCCTAAGAGGAAGTTTTCCTCGCCACTGTCGCACTAAATGCTGGCTCTTGGGGGAATTACTAGAATTGTTGGGTCTTTGTAAATTATAGAGTGTGGTCTAGACCTACTCTATCTGTAAAGTGTCTTGAGATAACTTGTTACGATTTGATCCAATAAATAAAATTGAATACAATTAAATAATTTATTTTCAGTACAGTAGGTTAATCAGAGGGGAATTGCAACATTGGTTGATAATTCTTTGTGGACACATAATATATAGTCATTTATCTATTGTTCATATAAAAATAGTTTGTATTGCTACGGTGCAGCTGTAATGTACTGCATGTGTTTTTTTGCCTCAAATCTTAAGATATGTCTGCTTGAATATTATAATCAGCCTTTAAAAAAAAAAAAAAGTGTTATTTTTGTTATAAGAACGCAAACTCCTCTTCACGTCACTAAACCCCTGCATTCACAGAAATAATTAGATAATTATAGTTCGAGACAAATGCAATTTAAACCTTAACCATACAGGCACACAGAAAACACATCCACAGAGTGTTAGACTGTAAGAGAAAAAATCCTTGACACAGACATCATTCTGAAACCCAATGGACAGTGGTGGAATCACCTTCACCATGACACACACACAGACACACACACCCACACCCACACACATGATGTATTTATCAAGACAGTGTGCTAGCAGCCAGGAAATGCAGTTAAGGATCTAAAATTGAAATCACTAATCCAATTGAAATGCACTTGATAAATCCCACCGCTGTGTGTGTGTGTATGATTCCGGCCTTGCACACTGGCCTTACCCATAGCTGGTCGGACACAGCAAATTCATCGATCACCATCTGTGCTTCATCGTCCTACAGACAAGCAGCCGTGGGAGAGAAGGGACATGTTTGCTGAAGGCTCTGTTGTCCCGAAAATAACGTCATGGCCAAATCACAGGATCTCACATTTTTGATACACCATCTGCACTTTCTGAACTGTTTAGTTTCGTTTTAAGGCCCTTTAAGTAGCTACATACTGTGGTGGGAAATACCAACACCACAGTATGTTTGGTGTAACAAGATCCATCAAAGAACATGCCCTTGGTTAGAACAATGGAAGTCTTTATTTGCTCTGCTGTTGGCATTTGCTTGACTCTGCAGAGTTTTGTATCTGCCTGATCTTTAGTGTTGCTCGTCTTTGATTTAAAATAAGAAACAGTGTCCGATTCCTAAACAGATTCTTGAAAAACTGAAAAATGACGTCAAAGAAAGGCTCTTTTATGGAACTGTTTTTTTTTTTTTTTATTGAAAATTTAAAAATATATTAACTTTTTAAAGTACTTAACTGTATAATAAGTAAACCTAAGTCATGTAACACATAACTACAATAATTTAAGAAATAACAGTTACACTATTAACAAGTAACAACTAAATAAATGTTGAGTTGGTATGCCAACCAGCTTCAAACTTTAGCAGTTCTTTTGCAGAAAAATGACCATATTTGCCTTCTCTGGTGAGATACGACACCTCTCCTGACTTATGGCATGGCCTGCACAGGAGAAACCTCTCTCAGATGGTGTCCAGGAGGCCTGGACACACAGGGAGGAGTTTGAAAGGGCAGACAATTTGGGGAGGCTGTCCCGCCTCCCCCACCACCAGGCTACAGGGTCGGCAGAGCAAGTGTAATACGTTTACTAACGATCACGTTCAGTGAATGGTTAATATGCCTTTACATGCATTTTAAAAGTAGCCTACATTTACGGTAGCTAGCTAACAGTAGACTACAGAGAAAGTGTGATATTTTGACGTCCGTTTCGGAGCGTGTACAAAAAGCCGTCTATCAGCAGTGATTGTAGAGTACATGTAGGAGACATGCGCTCCACACCGCGAGTGGGCACGTGCACCACTCGGCAGAAAAGGGAGAAAGAAAAAATAAATAAATAAAAGTTGGCCGCTCCGGAGCGACAGAGGGAAAATATTTCAGTCGGGACCGAAATGAGGAACCGAAATTTGCGTTCTAATCCGGTCCAAATACTACCGTTTGCGTAGGAACTCAGGGTTTTGGTACCCAACCCTATGAATGAGAGGATGAGAACAACATGAACATCATCAACTGCCCTTCCCCTTGACTTCTACTTCTTAGTCAGCACTAAAACTTGATTTAAAAAATATTTTTTGTCCGTATTTGATGAAAAACATGCTTTTTTTTCAGAAAAGGCAGTCCAGAGCAGCGTATTATTTCATTCATAGCGGCATCAGAGCATTAAAAGCAAAACTCTTCCTGACCCTAAAACTAAGATCAAAATATTATATGTACTGTAACGGCAGAGCTGTTGATCCGAGCTGAACAAACCCTGATGAGCAGCTGGAAAGAAAAACAGACGCTGCTGAGGATGGTAGCAGTTTGAATGTCTAAACAGAGAGGAACGTGTACCATCCCACCCTAACCCTCCTTTTAAAAACAAACAAGAGGATGCCAATACAGAAATGCAATCGACATGCAGAGGAGGAAATGAGGTTTATTTATTTTTTTTAAAGGTAAAGGACATGCAAACAGAGACAAAGGCTCAGAAGAATGGAAAGTTACATGTAACATGCAGTTCAGTGGAAAGAAGGGTTGAAGCCAGAAAGGTGAAATACAGAGGCTGCATTACACTGGACAGTTAGTCAAGTTTGCTTAAAGTGCACACAAAGTAATTCACTTTTCTCTGAGTAAACAATAGACTTTGCATCTCAATGTATGTGTTATTTAGACAAAATTAGGCTTTCAAATCCATCTTAATGTACTCTAATCTTGATCATCTTTAATCACAACTGTAGCAAATCTATGGATATTCTACAGACAAATTAAACTTAATTGTATGGAAGTCTTTGGCTGCAAATATTTAAAATGAAATCAAGAAAGTGAAATTCCATTATCCATTTGTATACAAATAATGTAGGGCAACATTTTGTGACATTTTGTAATCCAATTCTGATTTTAATTATCATGGTTTAAATACCTAGCGAAAAAGTTTGTAGTTTTTTTAGTGTGCTCGTCAGCATAACATTGACATGATAATGACAATGTAATTACATTAAATTAAATGAGAAATTCAAACTGACAGACGACATACAAGCTAAACTTGGAAATGCTACTTTTGCATTGGAATTATGTCTTAGGGTGCACATTTCTATTATCATCATGGCAGTGCTATGCTACAGAGTACACTAACATATTTTCAATTGAATTTTTAGGCCATAATTACATATTTTCAAACATAACAATATAATTTATTTTACAAGTTTAATTATAATATATTTTGTTTCGTCATGCATCATGAAAAAATACCTTTCAATTTAACTATTACTTTTTAATATCGGCAGTCATACACTTCCATACCATGGAATGAAAAAAGCATGCTCCATGAAATAATGTTTGACTGATCCAGATACAAACCGTATCTTTTCTACTGCCATGACTGAGATAAATGCAGATTAACTCCAAGCACAAAAACATGCAACAGCTGTGTATGAGACAGAACAGAGGAAAGCGACAAAGACACCAAAAGACACAGACGTGGACAATACACCACCTCTCTGTTTAGAGACATCCAAAAAAATAATCCATGTTACGATTGCAGGTTTCTACTGCAAAATTGTTCAATGGCTGTCATGCTTCTGACATTGCTATGACTCTAGAGGATGTGTCAAATTCAAGGCCCGCAGGCAAAATCCCGCCCCTTGCAGGTTTTGATCCGGCCCGCATATCAATTTAGGTTCGTAATACATTTTGGCCCTCCTAGTTTTTGTCGCTTTTTCAACATTTTGGCTCTTTTTTCCCAACATTTGTACAACGATTTTTGGCACGTTTTCCGAAGTTTTTCCCCAGGTTTTTGTCGCTTTTTTCCTACCTTTTTTTGTCGCTTTTTTCTTTTATGGCTAGGTTACTTTTTGGGGGCTTTATGTCGATCAAGCTTTAAGAAAGAAGACTATTTGAGACATGCAATAATACAGTCAAAGACTTTTGACTTTTTCGATGAAATAAAAGCATGTCAATATACTAAACATGTGTGGCCCTTAATGGGATTCTTATTTTCCACTGTGGCCCGTAGTGAAATTGAGTTTGACACGTGCTCTAGAGTTACACGTCAGCAGAAGAAGAGCATCTGCTAAACTCTGTTTAATAAAACAGCCCGACTTCAGAGGCTTGCTGTCATAATGCGACACTGCGGATCAAATCAAATTACTGAAGCCTGCCACTGTATTAGTGCTGCATTCAAGTCCTAGGGGCTGAAGAGTGACCGTTAAAAGCAGTTCCCTGGAAGTTCTCATGTATTCTAACTAGGGCTGCACGATTTGAAGAAAAAGTCATATTGTAATGATTTACAACACTGTGATTACAATATAATGGTATCAGGATAATATACTTGATTATCAAGGACGATGCAGAAAATAGGCTAATGAAATTTTGTGTATTTTTTTTACTTGAACATACAAGTTAAACGAGCATAAGAACAAATGCGTAGACAAAAATGCGCAATGCTTATTTTTTTAATAATTTAATATTTTACAAATTGAATAACAAAATTTACAAATTCCTATTAAATGAATCCATTTTGTATGCCCTTATAAACAATGACACTCATGATGCGTGTGATATATTGACTACTGATTAAGTTACAAAATGTATTCAAACCTCTTAAAGTCTTCATGCTCTGAACCCCTCTACGCTTCAGAGGGCAGATTCAACGTTGATTCAACATAGCAGCATAAATCAGGCATTAGCGGGAGCGAGAATGATAGGCGTCGAGTGACGCCAGTGCCTGAGTGGTGAAAGCGAGAGAAGAGAGGGACCGCCGGTGAGCGTAGCGGCTGTGTTAAAGAAAAGCAAGAGGCAAAAGAGACAGCAAAGACGGTGTAAAGTGATTACCAGTAAACACTAGGGATGCACCGAATCCAGGATTCGGCTTCGGCCTAATGTTGGGCTTTTTGACGAGGCTCGGTTTCTGCCGAACCTTAGAATTCTTTTCCACTGAACCGAACCCTACACTTGCACTACGCTGGTCGACGTAATGACGGCGCCGTTGATTACGGGAAGGTGTTTACGTAGGTGGAGCGTTCAATGCAGCAGGCTGTGAGAAAGTGAAAATGGAACTGGTGAGCAGAAAAAGTGTTGTTTGGCAGTACTTTCAGTCAAAAGAAGGCCATTCAAGTCCAGCTACATGTTCAATTAACAATGCTGATTAGTCTGGTGGTGGCGAGGACCCTAAACAATACACAACATCACCGCTGTTACAACATCTGGTATGAAACATCTGGAAGAATACGAGCTGAGCATGAAGGGATCTACAGACAGCAGCCAGAATGCAGCAACTTCAGGTACGGCAAAGGAAAGACAGTCACTGTTTACTTCATTAATGTGTTTACTGTGTTCATGGACTGAGGATGGGACGAGGATTCAGTATTCAGTTTCAGCAGAATCTTAACCAGTAGATTTGGTATTCAGCCAAAGCCCAAAAATCTGGATTCGGTGCATCCCTAGTAAACACCAAGCGTGTTCTTCAAGGCGGCTTCATCTGTTGTTAATACTGTCGGTCAAGTGAAGGGTGTTACAACCAGGTGAATGAAGCGAAGCGTCTGTTTAAATCGACAAGTTGCAGAAACGATCCGGCAAGTTAGTGTTTACAGATTGGTCTGTTTCCTGGCAAGAAATTTGGGCTGTTTGGTTTGTGTTTGGCTTGGAAATGAATGGAACGGCGCGAAACACACCAGAGGAGCTGAAATCAAGTAGTAAAGTTAGTTAGGAAAAAAAAGAAGAGGATATTTTTTGAGAGTAAAGTTATTGTTTATATTTTAATGTACTGCATATCTGCCCAAACAAATATTTTTAAAGAAACATGGATGCTCAAATGTATTCAGCGGCCCTCATAATCTGTTTTATTTTCCTTGGAAAAAGCAATTGGCTAGTGGAAAATCTGATTGGCTGGTAACTTTAAAAATCTACTAGCCATGTTGACTAGGGATCAGAAAAGTTCATTTAAAGCCCCGGTTACAATGTTGAGACTGCAACGCACACAGCACACAGTTTTGTTTACTTAAATCGCACAATTTTTGCAGTTATGTAATCACAGAGTGACATTGTGATTAGACTAATCGTGCAGCCCAAGTTTGAACTTGTTTTGAAGGTGCCATGATTGGAATTTGAACCATACTATAAGCTTCTGATGAGTTGGTAGTAGTAGTAGTTCAAACAGGACACTGTACCATATTTTAAACATGACACGGTTGGAGGATACAGTCATGACTGCATGAAAAACATGATGTAAAAGACGTGACAGACGTACGGCCGTCTCAGGCTCGTCTGTGGATGTGTTCAGTCAGCAGTGAGTGTGCAGGTCAGTGGGTTACCTTCTTCTTGAAGCTCTGCTCCAGCTCCCAGTGATGAGCCTGCTGGTCACCCACGGCAACCTTCGCCACATCCTGCTTCTTATTGATCCTGTTCCTCCAGTCGGCCTCGCCACTCTTCTTCAACAAGGCCACTCTGGGAAGGAGGGGGGAGAGTTGCAGTGAAGTTCATACTTTAGGGGAGAAAATACAGCCCACATATAAAATATGCTTAAGCAAGGCTGTGTGAGATACTGGGCTTTAAGGCGGCATTGTTGGACCAGAATCAAAACCTAATTCACATGACTTAAAACAAACAAAAAACATAATAAAAACTAAAATACTGATTTAAAAATGATCAAAATTCTTACTTTAAATTTGCTAAATCATAATTAAAACATTTGAGAATTCAGTGGTGAATATAGCTACGTACATGTACTCCAATACTGTACTTAAGTACAAATGTTGAGGTACTTGTACTTTCCTTGAGTCTTTTCTTTTCATGCCACTTTCTACTTCTACTCTGCTACATTTCATAGAGAAATATTGTACTATTTACTCCACTACATTCATCTGTTACAGCTTTAGTTACTAGTTACTTTACACATTAAAGGTCCTATGACATGCTGCTTTTTGGATGCTTTTATATAGGTCTTAGTGGTCCCCTAATACTGCATCTAAAGTCTCTTTTATATAGACCTTAGTGGTCCCCTAATACTGTATCTGAAGTCTCTTATATTGGCCTTAGTGGTCCCCTAATACTGTATCTGAAGTCTCTTTTATATAGACCTTAGTGGGCCCCTAATACTGTATCTGGCCTGGACCAGCTTGCGGCCACGGTTGTAGCTCTATTTCCTCGTGGGCGGGCCAAATTCTCTGGGCAGCTGTGGGCGGCGGGCAAAGCAGAGAAAGGGGAGGTAACCTTTCCCCTTATGATGTCATAAAGGGAAGATTCCAGATCGGCCCATCTGAGCTTTCATTTTCACAAAGACAGAGCAGGATACCCAGGGCTCGGTTTACACCTATCACCATTTCTAGCCACTGGGGGACCATAGGCAGGCTGGGGGAACTCATATTAATGTTATAAAACCTGCGAAATTGTCATGCCATGGGACCTTTAGGATTTTTGCACATAAAACACATGTCGTTTATAAAATACAAGAAATGTATAGGCCTACAAGTCCAGCTGAAATGATTAGACCATCATTGTTGATTGACAGAACTGTTTCCAGTTCCTAAAATGGGAGGATTTTTCTGCATTGAGTACTTTTACTTTTAATACTTTAAGTACATGTTCCTGATGATACTTTTACTTAAGGAACATTATCAATGCAGGACTTTTTGGAAACGACGACACACGTCATTCAGCCTTATCAGTTAGGTAGCTTATATACCTTTCAGTAACAGTTCCACCTCGTCCTCGGTCCAAGCCAATAAATCCCTGCTCTTACTTTTCACCATTGTTGTTCTTTCTCCACATCCATGATTTTCCTGTTTACACCAGCACGCACATGCCCAGTGTGTGTAAATGGTCATGTGATACGCGTTGTTAGACGTGTTAAAGCTATAGCGTGACTATTTTATATTTATGAACGTATTACTAAATGAGTTGATACAAAGCCAATTAAGACTATCAGCTCCACACAGCTCTCTCTGGATTTCTCAGTAGGGCTATGTTTACTAAATGGTGTCATCTGGCGACGTTCGCACTCAGAAGCTCGAGTGATGCGTTTTACGTCACTGCCGAGAAAGGACAGCAGCAGCGCTCAGCTTTGGAGATTAAAACAACATAAAAACAGGGTTTCTGCAGGTTTCACCAAGTCAAATTTATAACTTCTTAAAGACCTTTTTAAGACCATTATGAATGAAGCTTAAGACCTATATCACGACATCAAAGTACAACGAAATGCAGAGTCACAAAATGACTTGCAAAGTAAATACATGTATTCAAATTTAAGAAAAGCGAAACAGAGTAATAATGGTCGGTAAATATACAGCAAATTATATTTGGATTAGCAAAGAAAAGGACTACAAACACCATGAATAAAAATATAAACCATTATAAAGCGCTGCAGAAGCATTAGAGGTAGCGTTACATGGATGTAGAAAATTACAATTAAATTAAGACTGTTTAAAATGATTGAAGACCTAGAACACAATAGGCCTTTTTAAGACCTACAACACACGCAGAAACCCTGAAAAATTTACAAAATAGTTACCTCTCAATCATGTTTTTTTAATCCTCTGTGTCCTTGATGGGTTAAATGTTAGCAACTGTGTGGCGGAGGGGTTGGTGTGCAATCACCGAAGGCGTGTATCATGTGGATGTACCAACAGTGGTGCTGTCATTACTTAGAATTCCTCATGGGGGGCGACAGAAACTACGCACTATAGCTTTTATACGGACAGAGATTAGTTCTGCAACAGGAGCTAAAACTCTTGTGTGGACGGAGAAGGTTTTTTAGCCAAATATTTAGCCAATGCCAAATAAAAAAATAAATGCACACAGAGTCCATATCATCATCATCACACACTGATACTAGATGTGTAGAGCCAATAGAACAGTGCAAGCCAGACAGCCATTTGCACAAGGTTACTACAACGTTGGTCTATATCCACAACGTTCCACTTCCGGGATTGCTCCGGTGCCGCTGGAAATTCCATCGGATTTCATTTATTTCGGCCTGATGTCCGTTACATTCCTCCTTCTTTGTGTTGGCGTTCTAACCTCTGGTGGATTTGTGAGGACTATGGTTAACTGCTCCTCAGATCTCTGCAGGGTAAATCCAGACAGCTAGCTAGACTATCTGTCCAATCTGAGTTTTCTCTCACACGACTAAAAATACTTTTGAATGTACACGTTCCACCAAAACAAGTTCCTTCCCGAGGCTATTTTGCAGAGGCACGGCGGCTCTGTCCGGAGCTTAGCACCGCCCATGACAATTGTGATTGGTTTAAAGAAATGTCAATAAACCAGAGCACGTTTTTCTCCCATCCTGGAATGCTGAGTGGACTAGCCTGGCAAAGCGAGACTATTGCAATGTTGACACGTTGCAAAAAACTAACTTTGCTTCCCCTAGGCTTTTAACTCAACCCATCACAACCACCACGCATCCTTTTAGTCTCATCTACAGGACTGTTTGTAATGAAGACAGCAAACACTGAACAGAGACAGACAGCACGCCACTTAGCTGCCACAGTTAGAAATACTGTTATGTTCTGGATAAACAGACTGCCGACAGTTTAAGTACAATTAGACATAAAGATCACTAAGAGATGTCGGTGTAACTGAAGCTGGGAGAGTATTTGACAGGATTCGGTTTAAACAAAAAAGGTAAAGCAATAGAAAAGGCACTGGGATTTATTTGAGCTAAAGTAAATGTATGCCAAACGGTGTGGGAAGTGGGCTCTATGAAAAATACTAACTGAAATCTTAAAATTGGGACATGATGAAGCAGATTACTTCTACCTCACACATTTAAACGATTGTCGACTAATTGATTAGTCAATTTAATCGACAGATCTGTAAAACTGAGTTTCTCCAGAAAGCGTAATGCAAAAGCGTAGTTAGGGCTGTAACAATTATTTCATAAATGTCTGATTGTCAATTGTTTTACATAATGGCAGTTTCTTTGCTTAACCACAATTAATTGCTAACATTAGCTAAGGTCTTAAAGGTCCTATGGTGTGAAAATTTCAAATTTTTAACATTAATATGAGTTCCCCCAGCCTGCCTATGGTCCCCCAGAGGCTAGAAATGGTGATAGGTGTAAACCGAGCCCTGGGTATCCTGCTCTGTCTTTGAGAAAATGAAAGCTGAGATGGGCCAATCTGGAATCTTCCCTTTATGACGTCATAAGGGGAAAGGTTACCTCCCCTTTCTCTGCTTTGCCCGCCCAGAGAATTTGGCCCACCCATGAGAGAGAGAGAGAGACAGAGACATCATGGCTTGAACCCCCCTCCTCCTCAATAGCATTTAAAGCTACAGACACGGGAATGGCACATCCTAAGAAAAGCTCATTGTGGGACTGGCTCTAGTGGCTGTAATTCTGCACCAAGGCTGAATTTCAGGAAAGAGACTTCAGATACAGTATTAAGGGGACCACTAAGGCCTATATAAAAGAGACTTCAGATACAGTATTAAGGGGACCACTAAGGCCTATATAAAAGAGACTTCAGATACAGTATTAGGGGACCACTAACGCCTATATAAAAGAGACTTCAGATACAGTATTAGGGGACCACTGAGGCCTATATAAAAGAGACTTCAGATACAGTATTAGGGGACCACCGAGGCCTATATAAAAGAGACTTCAGATACAGTATTAGGGGACCACTAAGGCCTATATAAAAGAGACTTCAGATACAGTATTAGGGGACCACTAAGACCTACATAAAAGTGACTTCAGATACAGTATTAGGGGACCACTAAGGCCTATATAAAAGAGACTTCAGATACAGTATTAGGGGACCACTAAGGTCTATATAAAAGAGACTTCAGATACAGTATTAGGGGACCACTAAGGCCTATATAAAAGAGACTTCAGATACAGTATTAGGGGACCACTAAGGCCTATATAAAAGAGACTTCAGATACAGTATTAGGGGACCACTAAGGCCTATATAAAAGAGACTTCAGATACAGTATTAGGGGACCACTAAGGCCTATATAAAAGAGACTTCAGATACAGTATTAGGGGACCACTAAGGCCTACATAAAAGAGACTTCAGATACAGTATTAGGGGACCACTAAGGCCTATATAAAAGAGACTTCAGATACAGTATTAGGGGACCACTAAGGCCTATATAAAAGAGACTTCAGATACAGTATTAGGGGACCACTAAGGCCTATATAAAAGAGACTTCAGATACAGTATTAGGGGACCACTAAGGCCTATATAAAAGAGACTTCAGATACAGTATTAGGGGGACCACTAAGGCCTATATAAAAGAGACTTCAGATACAGTATTAGGGGACCACTAAGGCCTACATAAAAGAGACTTCAGATACAGTATTAGGGGACCACTAAGGCCTATATAAAGAGACTTCAGATACAGTATTAGGGGACCACTAAGGCCTACATAAAAGAGACTTCAGATACAGTATTAGGGGACCACTAAGGCCTATATAAAAGAGACTTCAGATACAGTATTAGGGGACCACTAAGGCCTATATAAAAGAGACTTCAGATACAGTATTAGGGGACCACTAAGGCCTATATAAAAGAGACTTCAGATACAGTATTAGGGGACCACTAAGGCCTATATAAAAGAGACTTCAGATACAGTATTAGGGGACCACTAAGGCCTATATAAAAGCATCCAAAAAGCAGCATGTCATAGGACCTTTAAGGCATATGACTGGTAATTGTTGATTTTGTTTAGATATGCCAAATTGTAGCCTAAATATATGTCATTATTGGTCGGATTATATATTTTTATTATTATTTCAATTGTTAGTTATTGGCACTTGACCCTAAACATGTTCATAGCAACAAAAATTACAGGGGGGGGATACAGTTAGAAAAAATGTATTATGATAATAAAGAGGCATTGTTTACTTCATAGGCTGTGTACCTGTGTTATCATATTAGCTTGGTCACATAACAGGGATATACACAAAAGATGTATCCTGGATCATTCAAAACTTTAATTTGTTTAAAAAAGTGCTAAATAAATTTTTTTTGACTGAAAGAGACAATTATATTGTTAATCACAATTATTTCTGAGGCAATAAACTGAAAAGCAACATTTGGAATTGTTACAGCTCTACATGTAGTCTATTAAATGACTTCTGTAAAACCGGGATTACATATAAAGCACATGGAAGATTCAAAGATCACAAACTGAAGCATAGTGTGAACAGATGTTCAGTTATTGAGCTTATTTCTGAGTAAGGAGCAGACAGGACCAATAATGGAGGGGTCAGTGTGTTGGCAGTGGCCTCTGACCCTCTAACAACCATCCCTCTGTGACTCAGTGAGGGAACGTCCTGTTCTGCCCCGGGGGCTGCGCAACAACGCCCAAAAAAACAGGATGAAAGTAACAGTGAATAGATGTTGCCAGCTGGATGTGGAACACAGATCCTGCCTCCAGTAAAATCCAGAGTCAAAGCTGTCGTGACTTAGGTTGGGCATCTTTTTGATTTTACCAATTTTGATTCTTTCTTTTTGATTCCGATTCTTTGAGGGGGGTGTCAATACACAATGTGAGTCCCCACACGATGTGAGTTGCGCATGTGTAGACCGGCCGCCATCTTTGACAGCTAGCTATGGC
This sequence comes from Sander vitreus, assembly GCF_031162955.1. NCBI lineage: Eukaryota > Metazoa > Chordata > Actinopteri > Perciformes > Percidae > Sander > Sander vitreus. The sequence continues at coordinate 805,662 of NC_135876.1, read as the reverse complement.
AACAATACCCTTGGAGAAACCACAGTTTCCGACCAACAAGATATGAAACGCAAAAGGGTCTATATCTATCTATCTATCTATCTATCTATCTATCAGCGGCAGTTGATAGTTGTGTTCAGCCGCCATTAAGTGACTGTGAGTTGGGTAAGTTACAGGCTTTTTAGGGGCTGTGGCGGTTGAGTTTAGCCCAGAAAAAAAGTCAGCGGTATTCAGCCACGACAGTTAAGTTTAGGCACTGAGACAAGTTAAGTTTAGGAAAAAAGATTGTGGTTTGGATAAAAACACTCCCGAGGAACAAACACGCATTTCTTATATGAAAGTATTTCGTTTTTGCACTTTGTCCAAGTGGTGTTGCCGTAACTAGCTGTCAAAGATGGAGGCGTGTCCTGACAGGGGAGAGTTGAAATGGGTCACATGTCTATTTTACAAATAAGAGGAACATTTTTATTTGGGGTTTTATGGTTGTTTACAGGTTTACTGGGCTTTTTCCAACATAAAATAGAGCCACACTTTACAGCGCCGCTTACTGTGCTCCATGACTGCAACACAACAAGCACCTGGAAGTACGGTGGTCGCTACAGAAACCAAAACCAGCACGTGTTAAATTGGAGCGGCTGATCGGAACCAACTTTTTTTACGATTACAATTAAAAAACAATTCCACTGGAATCGTAATTTTTGAAACAATTTCCAAGTTGGAACTGGTTCTCGATGTCCAATCCTAGTCGTAAAGTGAGTGAGATGCAGAAAACTGGAGCAGACTGGATCAGGCAACACACACTTTAACACCAGTTTACATGTACTTGCATTATGTCATCAGTCAATTCAGAGTGACCCCTGCCTGCTGTGTTTACCAGTCAAACCAGCAGACGAAGCTTGTTAACACAACGTGACATAACAAGACTTATGTAATCACTTCATTTGTCAGGGAATCCAATACTGGGCTTCAGTTAAGAGTCAAAGTTAAAATGTACACCATGAGCAAGTACATTTAAAATGCACTGCACTGATTTGATCTCAAACACAGGTTGTGTGCTTAAGTAACAATATGCCAAAAAAGAAATCTCAGAAAACGGACTCAGTTTTTCTACTTTTTTTCCTGTCTGGAGGAATCCAGTATTGCGTATGTAGCAAAGCCTAATATATTTTCTTCCTCTGTGACAGAGCTCCATCGTTGTCCAAAATTTAAAAAAACACATCAGTAAGCCACACTGTGGCACTGGGTGACATGTTCCTTCATTACCATGAACACACTCACGGTTTTGACTCAATCCCACATACAGCGAATGTGCATAAATTTGCAGCTGAAATAGTAAAATGCACTTTTTCCTCCTGTTTGAGTAACGTGGTTAAGGAGTGTCTCATCTGTTTTAGTATGTTCATGACCTGAGTCTTACATCTTCAGAAGGAACAAAGGGTGTCACCATTTCAATTCTAAATGGAAAACTGGTGGAAATGAGCTTTGAGTTTTAATTATCGAAATCAAAAGCGAGGTGTGCGATTCCCCCATTCAAAATAAATGATTTGAACATGGCCTTACGTTTGGCTACACTGAATGCGTGACAAATGGGGACCGTTCACGAAGTGTATGTGCCGCGGAATGTGCGCACACACGATGTAGGATTGTGTGAGTCACAGGCGAGACGGAGAGCTTTCCCTCTGGGATTATTGTTGTTTCTTCAGTTTTTTGGAGCCGGCACAGCGCTGCGAAAATGTCAATTTACTGTCGGTGTAGCCAGTTTCATTGATTATAGTGGAAGCATAGTGTTGGAACATCCGCTCCGCATACATTACGGGTGCAATGTAGCCGGCCCGTTAGTCTGTGGTACATTCTAAAATAACTATTATATCACACTTGATACTTGTTGCCTATCTTTTCGAAGAATTTGAAAATGTGAATGACAGTTGTTAGGACATAAAACCAATTATCTCTTGATCTTTACGAATCAAGACTTTATAGTCTTACAAAGGCATCGCCGTCAGTGCTGAAAGAAAAGAAAAAAGTTTAGTTACCCCTAGTAGGGGAGAGCCAGGACAGTTGAAACACTTTTTAATTAAACCTAATTTACAAAGCGATCACATCGCACTGAAAGCTAATATTTTGTCACTAGCAACCTACACCTGTCATCTGTCAAATACAGTTGCATTTTCATCTTTGAACAAAACCGTTCAGGAATTATTACAGCAAAAGTGGGACGTGCGTAATGTTTCATTCGTCCATCCTGGCCGGGACAATTGAAACAGCATGGGGGGGACGGATGAAACATACAGTTTAAGCCATTTAAACTTCCCACATCTTCAATATTTTACTACATATCATGAATGGTACTCCCAAAAGGTGTTATTTTAGATAGATTGTTGCTGGGCTATACGTCGTGAATGTCTGTTTACAACTAATCGCCGTCATCATGAAGTGGTTATTGAAATATCATGCCCTGTGGATGATTCTGCCATTTTTATAGCTAGAACAGTACGTTTTCCCATTTATATCATGTTTCTATTGTGGAAAATGTTGTTTCACTAGGTTTTTACGTGGGTTAGGCCACTGCACATCCAAATAAGTGCCCTTAACGACCCCCAGCCCGTCAGTCTCCATAGGATAACATGGGAAAACTCGACCCCCTACCTGGTGGGCTCAAATATATTTTCATATCTCATATATATATCTTTCTAAAACTGCTTTTCCATGTCTCACCTCCATAAATTATTGTATAAACACAGATATTAAAATACATTCAGTAGGAGTTACAGCCTGGTCGGGATGGTTTCAATCGTCCCGACATAGATATATGCCATTATAGCTTGTTTTGCTTTCCATGTAACCAAGCATGCAATATGAAAGTCTAGGATTGTGGAGAACACTAAATGGTCTACTGAATAAGCATGTAGTCGAACCTTTAAATGAAAAACATCTTAATCGAAAAATTAACCGCTAATGAAGTTTACTTTGGACCATCAAAACTCGTTTATGGCCTGTAACTCTGTGATAAAAGGAAATAACAGGAAGATATTTGGCTGATAGAAGGAGGTTAACGTGCTCTATGTTTTGACCTAAGGAAGTCTGTCCATCATCATTGCACTCGGCGAAAACTGGAATGTTTCATCCGTCCCGCGTTTCAATCGTCCCGGCTCTCCCCTACCACTAGTAGGAAACAATGGCCTGAGAGCCACAGGCAGGTAAGGCTAGTATTGAGAGACAGACAAAAACATTGTTGGTTTTGGTCTTCCATGGGATTTGTGGAGAATAACTAAAACATAGAATATCACCATCCTTATCCTTTAATGAGTTGCTGTAATATAACGAAAAACCAGTAACATGACTCCCTCCTGTGTAAGAAATGAGGTCAGAAACACAACATTTGAAAATATAGATCTTGCTATCACTGATCTGTCGACCTGATCAAACAAATTCAGATTTGTGATGCTAAAAAAATGCTACATCATTATGAAATGACCAGCTTCTGCAGGCCCACAGGATTGCCTGCAACATTCTTAATGTAATGATATCCATTTATCTCATTAAATTAGATTCATGCATTACGTTTAGAAGCATTAAACGTAACGTAAAAAGTTAAACGTTAATGCGTAAAACGCATTAAAGCATTAAGAGCTTCAGTATGAATGTAGTCCATTCTACCCCTAACAAATCCAGCATACTGTTGTGGATATTCCACTCTTTGTCCTGGGGAGCACAGCAGCAGCAGCGGCTGGAAATGAAAAAACTCTAACAACCCACTAACTCACTCTGTCTCGTCCTCACCATCTCATTTTATGTCTCCTTTTAACCCACATTTCAAGCAGAGAATGAAAGGGAATCTTCTCTCCCTTCAGCCTTAGCTTGGGTGGCTATTTACGGACCAACTAGTCTCACATTGCCAGACCTTCCTCCACAGGGCTGCTGAGGAAGGTCCACACAGCATAGGAGAAAAAGGTGCTCTGGTTTATTGGCATTTCTTTAAACCAATCACAATCGTGGGCGGCGTTAAGCACCGGACGCAATACTGGTGCCTCTGCAAAATAGCCTCAGGAAGGAACTTCTTTTGGTGGAACGTGTACGTTCAAAAGTTGGACAGATAGTCTAGCTAGCTGTCTGGATTTACCCTGCAGAGATCTGTGGAGCAGTTAACCACGGAATACCAACACAAAGAAAGCGAAAGGTGACGGACATCCAGCCTAAAAATTAGGGACATCCGGCAGATCTTCCAGGCAGTACAGAAGCAATCCCCTTAATGGTCGTCAATATAGACTACTGACCAACTGATCCAAAAGGAGTATATTTTCGGCCAAGCTGATGAAAATTGCATTCAGATTCAGGAATGTTTACCAGTGCTTGCACATGGCCATACGTAGAGAATAGCAACATTCTGGATGCACGAAAAAGAAGAAAACAGCAGCTGGCCACAGCACCAGGCTCACCTCTCTTTGATGGACATGTGTCTGGCCATCATCATGTTGCACAGCTCGTCTTCCTCCTCTGGCTGAACCAGGCCGTCCGTGTGTGTGTCTGCCACAGGAGGCTGGCACACGCTGCTGGGCGAACCAGATGCTGCTCTGGATGTCACCACAGTGGACCCCGGCAGCTCTGGGAGCACACACACGCACAGTGGAGTGAGTAAAATCAATAACTTGACAGCAACACATAAATGTTAACATAGTTTCCATTGGGGCTGGATATCATTAAAAAGATTACGATACCAGTACCCTTTAAAGTGATACCAATATTTGATCATTTTATTTTCTACTTCATTCGTTTCCCATCATGTGAAAGGGAGCATTTATCTGCAAAAATGAACACCACCACACAGATTTTTACGCACATTCATTTTGAAAGTATTAAATTATTGTATGAAACTGGACAACTCTATGAAATACGCCGCACTGGACTTCACCAAACCACAGACTGTATGGGTTGTAGCCGCTGCGGTAGTGGGCCAATCCTGCGTCGCATCAAATCGAAGAACGCTTGCGGTAATTGGCTGCAAGCAAATCCATACAAAGAGTCATTTTTTTCGAGATCTGGGTATAAAACTGATCAAATGTAGGCATCGTTTGACTGTAGACGTTCCGATACTACTTGGTACTGGGTTATTTTATGATGGACTAGATTAGATAAAATGGAATTATTTTTCTGATTAGGAAGGGCATAAATAAAGAACACGATTAAACACGATTCAAAATGCATTCTGCACTGAATTCATGTATCAAACTCCTGATATTTACCATCTAGGATACATCTCTCTAAATAACGCAATATTCCAAAAGTTCCATGACTACAGGATTTTGCATTAAAGTACAGTCATGGCTCTAACAGTGCAAACTCAGCAGCACAAAACAGCGTGGGAGCCAACATCTTTCATGCTTACCAAGCGCCTCTCATCTGGCTGTGAGAAGCAGCGCAGACACTTTTTCACAGCTTCAAACCTCCTTTTCACAGCTGTAATCAAATAACCCACACTGTTTTGAAGAAACACTGAAGCTCGCTTGTCGAGGCACTACTGCCTGGTTTTTGTCTGTGCATCCACACCACAAAAACCACAACAGTCCTCTGACTGATTTCTCTGCTCTCTGACAGGTTGTACACTTACTACAGAGACAGTCCAAGAGTTTGGCTCGGAGTTACTGCTGCTCAGACATAAAGGAAGCTAAAAACCCCAACCTGAATGCAACATTGTCACAGTCGCAGGAAATGCGGTTGAATGAGAAATGGTTGTTGACTGTGGACTGAAAGTGACTCAGTGTTTATTTAGTCTTACAATTTGCTTTTTAAATATTTAAAAAGGGCCACATCACGCTATCATGCATCACTTTCATTTCATTTTAAATTGTGTACTGTTAAACGCACAACCACACACCTTAATAAAATACATGTAAGCCCTGATATTTAAATGCTGAATGCTAACATGACAATGTGTTGAACACTATAACATGCTGAGGGTTAGCAGGTGTAATGTTTACCATGTTCCCCATCTTAGTTGTGTGCTAAAATTAGCACACAGACATTGGCAGTGGAATTATTTTATTCTTACAGATGGCTCATTAAATATGTATCGCCCACTTTCTTCAGCTATCCAGCATCACTTTCTTGTTTTCTGTTAAAGAACACTAATATCCAACAGCCACTCACTCTGCACAAGTTTGACTGCAGAAAGTAAAAAGCTCAAACAGATCCTCAAAGCAGAGCCCCCTGCCCTCTGGGAAAAGACACAGGACAATCAGATCCAGAACCAACAGACTGCCCCCCAGGCAGTCAAACGCACAAACCCTCCTCTCTATCGCCTTCCTATATAAAGACTTATAAACCCCAAAAAACTGGGCATGCAATAACCTCATGTATATAGTGCCACCTCATCGTGCTGATTTATTTAGTTTTCTTTTTTTTACTATTTACATTTTCCTATTTTGTTGTGATTTTCTATTTCTGTTTGCAATTTAAACTGTCATATTCAGAGCTATGACAATAAAGATCTATTTTGTCTTTTCGGTTCCCTCTCTGCGGTTCTTACCTCCACTGATGGCCCTGCTCTTCTGGCCGTCTGGGTAGTGTGCTTCCTCCCTTAGATACGCCTCCAGCCTCTCCTGGCGCATGTGGCTCTCTGAGCTCTGCACGGCTCTGTCTCCCCACCCTCTGGCCAGCCACTCCTCCTCCTCCTCTTCCCCCCGCCTCTCTCTTCCAGTCAGGGGCTGGGGCAGAGCAGCCTGCCTGACTGCTCCCTCTGGAGAGGGAAGCTTCCTCTTCCCTGGTCCCCGATCAGCTCCGTCTGCTCCCTGCGGAAGGATTTGGTACCTCTGATGGTCCGCAGAGTCCGGGGACCTCCAGGGGGGGCCGTCTAGGTGGTGAGGGGGCAGAGACCTGTCAGTGCTGGGGGGCAGGGGTTGGACCTGGGCTGCCGCTCTGGTTATGTGGATGTCTCCAGCATGGTCAGTGGAGACAGTGCCTTCTCTCAGAGCAGAGGAGGAGGATGATGACGAAGTAGGGAGGGGTCCCAACCGAGAGCCTGTACCGTTTTGAAGCTGTGTAACGGAGAGGTAGAAAGAGACACAGGCAAAGAAAAAAGTGGGTCAGTTTGCCACAGAGGCTGAGAAAAAGGTCAGGCAAACTGCACACACACACAAAAATCTGAGAGAATCACGCTGACTAATCACCGCCTGCCTGACCCACTGCACTTCCTGAGCATCAAAGGGCAGCCTCTCTCGCCGGTCATTTGCAGCCCACATCACAAAGCCATGCCATCAGCCCCCCACACAATGCATCCTGCTGTAGCCAAAAGACATACTTTTTCAAATTCAAAACTGAAGTTCATGAACTAACCTGACATTTTTGCTGAGTAATAAATGACAAGCAGCAGTAAACATCCATGGAAAGCACAGACAAATCTTATCAAATATTCCTTTAACTTCTTAATCTTTTGCTTCAATTTCCTCTGCCATGCTTCCCCTCCGTGAAACAGTTGCCAGTTTCAAACGAGCGGATGGAAAGAAGCTGCTTTCAGTCCGTGTGGTGGTGAACAAGAGTTATGGTGCTTTTGTTCTCCTATCCTCCACCACAGAGGCATCATCCATCCACACATCACAGCCTCCTCATTGACACAGCCAGATGATGAAATCTGAGTCAGAACTTACTCAGAAGCCGGGCAATTGCGCTGTACATTCATAATTACATCACACAACATGGATACGGGAAGCCATACAGCACGTATTCACAGAAACATATGGTCATTTCTGAGAGGAGTGCCCCAGCTGTATCTCAGGCAAATGCATGGCGATTGTTCGGAGGAGCCTTACTTGTAGGTGCTCTACTGGGCTGTCACACAGCTCCTGTTCATCCCTGACGTCTATGTCTGAAGGCTCCTGGAGCAGAAACACGCACAGGCTACAATGCTTGGTTCATGTATTCTCTTACGTACAGTATTCTCTCTCTCTTGTTTAAAGCAGGAATGGGTTGTACTGCACCTGTCTGATATATACTTATACATTTAATATTTTCTTATTATATCTTATGCCTTTTTTATTTGACTTGGTATTGCAATTTGACGACTGCTACTTCTGTCTACCTACTGCAGGTTTGCTCATCCTGTTGCTCTTTCTGAGGTGTCCTTCCTAAAATTTTGTTTGTGGAGTTTTTCCTGATCCAAATCAATGATAGAGGGTGTCAGGTGTAAAGCCCTCCAAAAAATATGCAAGTTTTGAGCTATATAAACATTTTTTGTATCAGTGTTTCCTTTAAATGCATTATGAGTTAGAGGAGTAGATTAATGCCACTCTCCCGGCACCTCTGAGGCTCACTAAATTAACACATTGATTAATCCCTTCACATACTGAAATGTAAAAAACAACAGTTTGTGGTTTTCCAGGGTTAGGTGCAATGTAGTCTGGATGGATGGCGGTTCATTTCCCGGATTATTCTGGCGTCGACGGAACTTCCGCCGGATGTCCCATCTGCTTTCTTTGTGTTTACGGCAAACTCCGGTCGCATCGATGAACAGCAAACCGGAACCTCTGAGCAACATTACACGCTGAAAATGTCAGAAAATGTGGATGGTGCAACAAGGCAGGCCTGCTTGGTTCTTTTGGGGAATGATTGTAAAGATATACAAAGAATATGTTTACGGCATTTCCTCTCTAACTGGGACGTTTTGGGACTGATTGGTGGGACTGCTGTGGACAAAGTACACACAGAGATACACTGGTAAGAGCATAATGAGGTTTAACCATGTATCCATCTAATATAAATAGCTCACGTTACTGGATTGTGTCAACAGTTAACTTCATTTAATATTGTATGTAGCGTTTTCTTACGCGGGGTGCAAATGTTCCACCAAAACAAGTTCCTTCCAGAGACTATTTTGCAGCGCCACACTTGCTGCGTCTGGAGCTTAGCGTCGCCCAAGATGAATGTGATTGGTTTCAAGAAATGTAAACAACGCCCATTCGTTTTTTTCTCCAGTCCAGGAGTTTATGCTCCTGTTGCCAGACCTTCTTTAGCAGCGCTGTGGCGATAGGTCTGGCAATGCGAAACTAGGTGCAATCAAATGATTCTTTATCGACTTCAGTTACCTCCTGAAGTCTCTGCTGGTTGCCTGACATTCTCACAGTGACGACAAGACTTCAGACAGTCACTGGTACCAGGCCAAGATATACAGCTCCAGCACGTCACTTCCGTAAAATCTCAAAACAGTCATTTTTACATTCCGGGTTGTTGTCAAACAGCTCCAGGATCCTGAGGCGGGCAGGAAAGATCGTCCCCTCCCACCCCGGACACAAACAGTTTTTTACGTATTCTTATTTCTTTTTATTTTCTATTGAAAATTTCTTATTTTTTATTTTATATTATGCCTTTATACTTTGGCATTGTGTTTATTATTATGGACTAAATCATCACTACGTCAAAATCCTTGTATTTGACAACACGCAATTATCCACTTCTCCATCCATCCATCCATCTTCGTCCGTTTATCCGGGATCGGGTCGCGGGGGTAGCAGCTCCAGCAGGGGACCCCAAACTTCCCTTTCTCGAGCCACATTAACCAGCTCCGACTGGGGGATCCCGAGGCATTCCCAGGCCAGGTTGGAGATATAGTCCCTCCACCTAGTCCTGGGTCTTCCCCGAGGCCTCCTCCCAGCTGGACGTGCCTGGAACACCTCCCTAGAGAGGCGCCCAGGGGGCATCCTTACCAGATGCCCGAACCACCTCAACTGGCTAAATTACATTAAATTAAATTATCCACTTCTGATTCTGAAAAAGCTATTCCTATAAAACAATGTTTTCAAGCAAGTCCAACACAAAAATTACACTACGAAAGATAAGGTTTTGAGTTAAAAGAATACCTCTGTTTTCTTAAACCTTACAATCTAAAGAAACATAAATATGTAGTAATAACAATAATAGTAGTAATAGTAAAGAGTAAGAATAAGTTCAGTTTAAATGCAGTTTCTACAGGATAAACAGCAAATGATCCGGCTGCTCCCCTACCTGCTCCATATCTCCTAGTGTGATGGGTTGTGTCTGGTAGCGAGTGTTGGTCCTGCGCTGGCGTGTGTCCCCCCTGGTGCGGGTAACCCTGATGGGAGGCTGAGCCAGTCTGTTAAACAGTGCCATCTTTTCTGCCAGGCTGAGAGTGCAGAGATCAGGCTCGTCTTGACCCTGACTCTGACCTTTTCCTTCCACTGTGGACACGGGCTTAAGGCGTTGGACCTCGTGGGTTTCCTGCACATGCCGATTCTCCCGCGCTTGCTCCCGGGCGACAGCACTCTGCTGCAAGGACGCCTGCAGGCTGAGGGCAGGATGACACCCGAGAGACAAAGAGGTAGGAGAAAGGGAGACTTCTGGTAAGCATGGAAGGAGCTCATGCAAGCTAGCGGCTAACCATACATGGCAGGCAGCAAGTGAGTCATTCCCCCCACAAACTTTATTAAATAAAATCTTTCTAGTCTTTTTAGTCCTATAATAATTGAATCATGTAGTTTCCTCCAATCACACAGGAGGGCACCAAAACTCAAACAAAAACATTGTGCATTAGGACTTTCCACCAAGATCCAGCCATTCCTATCCTGTGGGGTAAAACCCCCTTGTGAGAATAGCACTCTGAAAAGAACACTATGCCGTGGTGTAAGAGCAGCATTTAGTAAAGATCAAGCATGTTAGTCACACACACTGTAGGTTGGCGTGAGCATTCATATCTGTGCCATGTACCTGTATGGCGGGACAGTGCTGCAAACTAGGGTGGGGCTAGGGACGCGTGCTACAGCAGTGTGAACAGTCACCGCGTGTGGCATTTGAGTGGGGATGCTACAGTAGCGAAGGACAGAAACACACACACACACACACACACACACACACACACACACACACACACACACACAATTAACCAGATGACTTCACTGCAGTTCAGACAAAAAGGTTCATTAAAGCTAACGGGAGAGGAATATAAAACACGATGAGGTTCAGAAAGATGGCTGGAGGATTAAAACACAATTTAATTTCAGTATTGATGAAGGATTTCAAATGAAATTTGGAATCACATCCAGAGCAGAAAACATGATGGATTAGCTATCAGGTTGACAAAATAAGAAAATTTTGCTGCATCATAAAGCTTGTGGAAGTTTCAAATAACTAAAGGGTAGGTTCACCCAAATTACAAGACATATTGTCTCACTTACCCCTACACGTCTAGCCATGCAGATAGTATGGGTTTTATAGTAGTATCCGTGTAAATCCGAGATTTCTGCCTCCACCCCAACAAATGAGGTGGATGGATTTTTGTTGACTCACTGCACAGGAAAATTACATTACCTACGTTACAAAAACGTATCTTTCCGGATTCAGGGTCCCTCGTCCAGAGCAATGGGAACCTTTTTACCTAAATAAGATGTACATTTTGTACATTTGCAGTTATTTTCAATGCTGTGAGCATGACAAACAAGGTGTTCTTCACCTCCGCTGTATTGGGGTGGAAGCAGAAATCTTAGGTCTCTGAAAATGTGGCTAGATACCATTAGGGTGAGTGAGACTTTTTTTTTAAACTGACCAATTAAAGCACTTAAAAGGAAAATGGTATTGTTCCACCTGGATGCTCCTTTCCCATGTTTTAGTGTCTAAATGACAGGGAACAACAACTTTTAAAATTGGTCCAGTATTTACATATTTTTTTTTAGCTATTTGTTGGGAATTTTACGCCTTTATTATATAGCTGAAGAGGTGAAAGGGTAGAGAGAGAGGGGAACGACATGCAGCAAAGGGCCGCAGGTCGGAGCCGAACCCGCAGCCGCTGCGACAAGGACTGAGCCTTTGTACATGGGACGCATGCTTTACCAGGTGTTAAGGCGCCCCGGAAGTGGTCCAGTATTTCATCTAACTCAGAAAAAGCGCCAATGATGTCAAACTAATCCTTTATTTCAGCATTAAACAAAGTTGCTTGTTGAGACTTACGTGGCAGCGATTACTACTTCCTCAGTGGTGACTGGCTGAGTTCTGGATCGGTCTTGTGTCCGTCTTAGTCTCCTGTCCACCGCTGCATTCCTGGATCGTGGTTTAGGAGCGCCGCCATCAATGCTCTTCTCCAGCTCCTGGATAGAAACACATTTAGAGTATTTTAATCAGGGCTGTCAGCGTTAACGCGTTAATTATGATGCGATTAAGGGCCGACGCGATGCGGTACATTTTTTTTTAATCGCATGCCGGCATTTATTAATTTATTTTACACTTCACTGGGCTTGGCGTGGTGCCAACAGGCTACTATTTTGACCCTTTGCAGCACCATTACTTATCATCAAGCTGCCACTTCCTCGTAACACATCCTGCTGCTGCAGGCTGCAGGCATGATGGAGAAACACAGCAGCAATGAAATCCTGAATGGAGCTTTTTATTTTTCAAAACTCCCGGACGGCTCGTAGACAAGGCGAAAGCCATATGCACATTGAGTAAAGCCAAATTAAAATATCACGAAGCACGTCAAGCTGGAGCTACCACCTACGGAGCTAAGCATAGTAGTACAGTTAACATGACGCTAGACCACCGGCCCTCGGGGGGCGGGAGAGAGATGAATGTTTGGAAATAAGAGGTTGCTGTGGCCCGCCGTACAGGTTAGTTTGACCAGCGGGCAGCAGTGGTGGCTGGAGCGGGCAGCAGCGGTGGCCAGAGCGGGCAGCAGTGGTGGCTGGAGCGGGTGATCACGGGGGGACATCCTCAGCGGTGAAACGCGAACGGGGGCTGGAGTATAACCTAGCTAGGTGGAAAGCTAATGCTAGCCGGCCACCTGTTCCATCAATCCTGCTTGCAAGTGTCCGATCATTAGACAAAAACTGGACTACATCCAACTTCTACGGAACTCCCAACGCGAGTTCAGAGACTGCTGTGTTTTTGTTGTTGTGGAAACAACGGTGTAGCGGACTATCCAGCCTGTTTCTCTGTCGCCAGGTAAGAGTAGAGATGGGCTGTGTTAACACAGACTGGTGCAGAAATGAGCTGCTCATTAACCGGTGATCACTGGACGTCAGTGAGGAATCTACATTATTTAGGAGTTACTAAACACTACCGACCCGATACCGGATAAGCGGATGAAGATGGATGGATACTAAACACTAGATTGACTCTGGTAAGGATAGGGATTTTTTGTTTTTTAGTTAGGTACTTGGAGGAATTGTGCAATAAATAATTACAAATCTTAAAATCAAGTTCATAAAGTCACTTTCTTTGCATTCATTTGATTCCCATTCAAGAAACACTGATAAAAAATGCTTTCGATTGTTAATATGTACTTAAAAACTGTTCTGAAATGCAAAATAATAGAATTCGAATAGGGCTGTCAATCGATTAAAAAATGTAATCTAATTAATTACATACTCTGTGATTAATTAATCGCATACATAATTAACGGTGCCTGAACCAATACTTAAGAAAGTAAAAAAAGAAAAGAAAAAAAGAAGGGTACTAAACAACAGTTGGTGACATTAAAGAACGGCTTGTTTATTGCTAAGGCCATATGGTCAAAATTAAATGATTTAATAATAATGTATAACAATAACTTATTTCACTAGTAAATTGCTGTTGAACGACAAAAACAATAACTTCAAATGCACCACGAGGCTGTAGTTTACCAGTTTCATTGAACACACCGTCTGTGTTGTTTCTCCGACGGCAGCTGCAGATTGTTACATCCCGGTGTTGAATCCTCTACAGTAAAACACAGTCACACTTTACACCGTTTAGTGTTAGCTGTCAGCATTTAACCCTGTTTAATCTGCTACTAGCTAGTGGTAGGCTAACGTTAGCTGCTGTCGAGTATAGTGTTAACTAGCTAGCGGTAGGCTAACGTTAGCTGCTGTCGAGTATAGTGTTAACTAGCTAGCGGTAGGCTAACGTTAGCTGCTGTCGAGTATAGTGTTAACTAGCTAGCGGTAGGCTAACGTTAGCTGCTGTCGAGTATAGTGTTAACTAGCTAGCGGTAGGCTAACGTTAGCTGCTGTCGAGTATAGTGTTAACTAGCTAGCGGTAGGCTAACGTTAGTTGCTGTCGAGTATAGTGTTAACTAGCTAGCGGTAGGCTAACGTTAGCTTCAGAGCATCAGAGAGAAGAGCAGACATATCAGGGGCACCAGATTTCGGTAGCCAGGGTTGGTAGGAAGAAGATTTTTACAAGTAAATGTTCCAGGTTCCAAACATTCTCGTCTCCCTCCTTCATTTTACAGTCCAGTGGGGCTAGAACGGCTCCGGGTCAAACCTCAATATGGAATGGATTAATCTGCATTATTTTTTTTAATGCGTTATTTTTTCTCAGATTAATTAATCGAAATGAACGCGTTATTTTGACAGCCCTAAATTATAATCATGTGATAAAATATGCGATTAATCGCGATTAACTAAAGAACTTCAGCAATTAATTGCGATTAAAAAAATGTATTGTTTGACAGCCCTAATTTTAATCTCACCTTTACCTCCGGTAGCGTTCACTCGGTTGATGTGAGGTTAAAGCGAAAGACAATCAAACACGGGCCTCACACCCTTTTACAAGGGAATATTTGCATTGAAATTAGGTTTGATGATTGAATTGGCTACTGAAGTGATTAAAGACAGACTGAGTACATTCAAATCATATCTATTATACACGTATATCTATTCAAAGCTGTTTGGAAATGTAAGTATCTAGTGATTTGATCTTAAGCAAATGGGACTACAGGGCATGTTTGAGGTCAGTTTCACAGATGTGGAGTGAAACGTGCTCCGATCCAAATGCTTATTCCGGTGGAATGCCTGTGCTGAAACCAAACCATACGATTTTTTCCAAGTTTTCATCTCTAATTCCTCACAGCAATGTGAGGACAGAAAATAAGTTTGTGTCCATGATTGGAAGCACATTTCTCCGTGCTTGGCGTCTGGAACCAGCGTGTAATCTGTAGAAATGAGAGGATAAACAGGGAATAGTTGAAGCTCACCCTGAAGAGAGAACGCTTGGCTGCTACGCTCAGCTTGGCCCGTTCATCTAGCTTCTCTTCATCAGCTACAGAGAGAGAGAGGCAGAGAACATAATAACATTACAAACGTTGGATGTATTATGCATGTAGTCAACAAAGAGCACACTGAAGAACCTCTGCAAGGGTAGTCATTTTAAAACGAGTCAGAAACAATACAAAGTCAGCCGGAGACAGCCTTTTCAACCAATTCATGGAGCTACAGTAGCTTGATTAGCTAGCTAGCTACAGCTAATAACATCTTCTAGTGACAGTTGACATTTCAGTTGACAAAATCAGCAGTCATCAGCTTTTGTCCGAAAACAAGGCCCATTGTATTAAAGCAACAGTAACTAAGTGGGGAGAGGCTTAGCAATCAATTATTTGTCCTCACGCAACAAATAGCGTTTTATAGGAAAACCAGATTTTCAAGAAACTCAAAATGATGGAAAATCAATCGCATCACATTTACAGTGTAGAAGATACGACTATTTTACACTTATATTGCGTTTTCACTGCAGATTCCTCTTTTTGGTCAACATTTTACTAATATTTGACAGCAAAATCACGGTTGAGGTGTAAAACTCCTCTAAGTGTAATGTTCTTCAAGTCATAATGTTTATCTTCATCACTTCACAGCAACAGCACAATCTGGCTTTATAGCTGGCAGGAAAGACAAACCACAAAACCTGTGGCTGGTGTCATTGAGGAGACTATGCAGAGCTGAACAGGTGTGAGAAGCATGGCTGCACACACACACCAACATACTCTCTCTGCAAGACATATGACATGACATCACCACACAACTATTCCCTCTGACTGACGCCGCTGTGCTGAGCTCTGCTCCCTCTAATTCTCCTCAGAACAAAAAAAGCGTCCCAGCTGAGTGTGTGCTTATAAAAAGCAGATGAGCTAGTTCTACCCTCAGCAGAGCTGCTGTGCTGTTATGCTACTGTGAGCACCAGTAACGACTCTATAAACTTCACTTCAAAATGTTGTGCTTTCCTGTTAAAAAAGGAGATTTGAGTCCTTTGGCCTCCACCTACAAATAATCATGTTGTTTTCATTGGCAACTGTATATGTGGACTAGATATTGTTCTATTTCACGCTTACTGACCCCCAAAGGGCAGTGCTTAACACTGATTATCTTCCGTCTCGTGCAGGTGTAGTCATTACTTCAACAAAGTCACATGTGACTTCAGGATGACCCCGGCTCAGGTATAACTTCTGGCATCATCCACAAGATCATTCCTTTCTCATATTACTCTACTACTAATCAGGGATCTTCGCTTGTAGCCTCAATCTCATCAATCGGAGTTACGGATTATTCGCCCGTTCTGGCTCCCATCTCAAAGTACAATATGCATTGTTTCCTACTGTTTCACGCTAGCAGAGTGCTTTCGTTGGAGCTAATTTAGTGGTAACTTAACATAATGCTAACAAGACCGTGTCCGCTCAGTGTTGGCTAATAACGACCATGTAACATTACTGGCTCCTAGCCTTTAGCTGGGTCAAAATGACCATCATCAGCAACCCTAGCCCTGGACCAGGAGTTATCCGCCCTCTTGACCAAGGGTGCAATCTAACCAGTGAACCCATTGTCACAGCCGGGAGGGGGGGGGTACTACTATCTACTAGATTTACTTTCTGGTCCAGAAGAAATGAGGCAGACTTTGCCCCGTCCTGGATCTAAGGGGATTAGGGACAGCAGATGTTCTTCGTGCTGTTGCCAGGAAAGAAAGGTACATCCACAAGGTCAGGATCTCAGCTTGTGGTAATGTCTCCATGCTTGCCTCGAAGCCTCCTCTGATGTAGGAGGTAGACACAGAGATTGTCTTGCTTGTGTATGTAGTGGGGATCGTAGCTGAGGTTCATCTTTTTCCACTTTTTGCTGTTTTGGTGTTTTCTTTTAGGTTTACATTTGAGAATCTCATGGTGAATTTTAAGAAGAGCTCTCTGAACCCCTAGAGCATAACCTCCATTCGTGTGGCTCTGTGCACAGTCTCCGAGGGCCGGTCCCTACCTTCAGCGCATGGACGACATCCTCTACCTTCTTCCCTTCTTCTGAAAGGGCAGTTTGTTGTCCTACAGTTAGTTTCTACGACTTTTGGGCAAACTGACCACTGGATTGTGAAGGTCATTGCCTCCGCATACGAGGGGTAGGGCCATTGGCCATTTGCCACGTCTTGGTCGACCTTGAGAGAGGTGCCCTTGGAGGACATATGTGCTGCGGCCTCATGGGTGTGGTTCTTCGGCCAAGGTCCTCCGTTACATCCTTATGGAGGTGGGTACACAGAATTCTTTGTGACTCTATTGTTATAAGTCATCCAGTGTTAAGCTCTGCCTGTGGTGGTCAGTAAGGACGAAATAGAACACAAGTTACGAATGCAACTACGGTTCTATGAATCCTGGATGACTGCCAGAGTTCTCAGTCACTCAGAATCTCGTGAACCTGCAAGAAGTTTATGTAGAAATTATCTTGTGGATGACACCGGAAGTTATACCTGAGCCATGGTCATCCCGAGATCACATGGGACTTTGTTAATATAAATACAAAAATGAATTAAGTATTGAAGTACTGAATGGCAGATAACAGTACCTGTCCCACAATGAAACCCTGCCAATATGATTCAGAGCTGAGCTAACTGAAATGAAAAGCAACTCAACTGAACATGTACAGTAGATGCTTTTTTTTTAAAGATTATTTTTTGGGGCATTTTTAGGCCTTTATTGACAGGACAGCTGAAGACATGAAAGGGGAGAGAGAGGGGGAATGACATGCAGCAAAGGGCCGCAGGTCGGAGTCAAACCCTGGCCCACTGCGTCGAGGAGTAAACCTCTATATATGGGCGCCCGCTCTACCAACTGAGCTATCCGGGCGCCCACAGTAGATGATTTTTACATCATCATGATCTCATCAACTTAGCCGATCCAAAGGCTGATGAAATTGAATTTACTCAGAGCTTCTGGTCACCTCATAAGTAAAAATTACACCATGAAAATAAAAACATTGTCCCAATTTGATTCATAAGCTACAAACAAAAGTGCATCACTTCTAATGAACATTCAGCAACTGGATGTCCCAGATAAGTAATCTCATTGGTCAAACACACCACAGCCATACTGATAATTCCACTAAAGATAGCCAAGCTTAGTCAATTACCTCACCAACACTTTTGTACCTTTGAGTAGGTTTATCAACAAATACACATGCATGCTAACCATTTATGACAAAATGTATGCATTATGTCCCCTAACGTTTAAGATATGTTCTAAAAATTAAGTTTAAAAAAAACAAAAATGACTTACCTTCAGTGGAAGCAAGATCTGAACTCACGCAGGACCTTCAAAAGTGCACAAAGAAAAAGACAATCAACAAAAGCTAATAGTATCCATGCAGCAATGTATAACTCTAATATTAAAAGTGTGTTTAGAGACAGGGGAGAGAAAGCTGGTCAGTGGTGAGGAGATGCAGTGAAAAGCAGTTGTATCTGGTATGCTGGAAATGTGACGAGTGTTAGAAGAAATGAAAAAGGTAAACGGTCTAGTAAAGCCGACTAAACTGGAGAATTAGACGGAATTACATAATTCTGTTTGGTTCCATGGTCTTAGGGAGTGATTACCAACAAAAGGCCAATTCATTCTTCCTTGGTATGGCCACATGTGATGACCACTGTTCCAATTAGAGGGACCTTTGACCTTTAAGCTTCCATGTTTGCTAATGTTGTTAAAGGAGTTAAGTCAAGGAGAAAGTAAATGTGAACACGTACGTACGTACGTGTTCACATTTACGTGTGTGTGTGTGTGTGTGTGTGTGTGTGTGTGTGTGTGTGTGTGTGTGTGTGTGTGAGATGCCTATTGGCCTGTGGTAACCGATGATCCAGCTCATGGTATTAATCTGATTATCGACTTACATACTTACATACTATAGAATAATTTATTGTACACTTAGTAGCATAACACGTAATCAGATGAGTGCACCAAAACCTGATTGGAATAAACATATTATAAAATATGTGCATCACATATTATAAAATGCATTATTACATGCATCAAATATCATAAAATCAACATTATGCACTGTATGATCTCTTTCTGACATGCATGATCATATAGATTTTTTTTCAGCATTCTTCACTCTCAGCCATGCATTCTTGAGTCCAGAGCAGTACCTATCAGTCTCCTGGCGCTCAGCAGAAGTGATGGGCTGCGTCCTAAACCTCTCTGAGGTCTTTCTACTCTCCCGGGGATAGATATACTGTCGGGGCCTGCGCCCCCTGTCCCTCTCCCCTCTCCATAGGGCACCGTAGCCTGTGAGTGCCCTGTCCCCTTCAACCTCACTGGAGGGCCACCCAAGGAGAGGGACCAACAGATAGAGTACCAAAAGGAAAGAGAAAATACAGCATAGTGAGGGAGAGATAGAGGGGCTGGTAGCAAAAATGATTTCTTAAAAAAGCAGAGGTGTGAATATTCAGTCACACCCCTGGTTTTAAATCAATTATGTGAGCAAGACCATGAAGATTTATTAGCGGTTAAAGCATGCACACGTTCATTGGCCCCAGGTAGTAACCAAACAAGTCACAGAGCCAATAACAAACAAAAAAAACTTACATCATAGGAAGCTTAGTGTTAGGCAATTAATGCATGAATGCTATCTCTACAGATTAGAAACTCTAGGCTTTCAAGTTGACTTCACCCCAGCCTTAGTTGCTTGTTAGTCATTCAGTAGCCAGCCAACATTCTAGAGTTCTAGAGAAGCCAGCCAGTAGTAGTAGTAGAGTAGCAGCAGCGCAGTTTTATTTTGCCACCTACAGCTCATTCCTGCGGCTGGTTGGAGGGGTGGTGGTGCTCTCCATGTAGGAATGTCGGAGCTCGGCCACAGACACCCGGTTGTCCTGGTGACTCTCTTGGTTACTGGGACCTTCACCCTCCCTGACCTCTCGGGGGTCGTGGGCCTGGTGCTGCAGGTTCCTCTGACTAAGCCCTCGTGGATCCCCAGCCTCCCACACTGAGCAGCTCAGGGCTAGGCTGGAGGTGGAGCTTCCTGGGCCTGCATGTGCCTCTCTGGGCTGGATGTGGGTGGCAGCAACCCCTTTCTGGACATAAATGGCATTTTGCCGCTCTCTGGGCCTGCTCTCTGATGCTTGCAGACGAGAGGTGTGCTCTGTGTCGTCCCACCTGGGACTGGTTCTGTGTCCTCCTCTTGTAGGATCCTCTGCCTCAGCCTCTCTTGCAAGACTCCGTGCCCTTGACATCCCTAGCTCCTCTTCCCCTCTTCCTCTCCGTGGGTCCTCAGTGCTCCTCTCCCTGCGGCGGATTTCAGAGGGCAGCACTGCCTTCCTGCTCTTCAGGAGGCCCTCTGTCTTCACGTCCTCCGACTCCCCAGTCTCTTTCTCCTGGGGCTGTTGTTGCTGCTGTGGCCCGGCTCTGGATGTGGGACCAGAGGCCATGGACAGATAACTGGGGTAACTGCCAACTTCTTGTCCTCCCGGTGGCCCAGGTCGGGTGAGCTGAGCCTGGGCATTTTGGTGGGGATGGGAGTAAGCCTGCTGGGGGCCTGGTGGGTCTGTGTGGTATCGTTTAGAGTTCTGGTCCTGGAATTGTCTGCGGTACACCGGAGCTTCTGTAACATTTCCTAGCTCTGGGCTTCTCTGGTGGCCCTCCTCTCTGGCAAGCCTCTCCCTAACTCTGATTCTTCAGGGAAACAAAAGCCTGGTTACCATTTGTACTACATGAATAGACAGCATGCCTCTTCAACTCATAAAGATGACTGTAGTTGGTCTGATAAAAGGAGCAGACAAACACAGCACTCAACTCCTACTCTAATCGAGATGATGCTTTGCGTGTAGGACTGTCAGCATGAAGAGAGGAGTGGATTATTTCTCTTGTTTAATATTAGGGCTGGGAACCAAAGTGTGTTCTATGTGTCCATAGAATCAAGTACCAAAAATAGCCACATATTTAAAGTTCACATTGACTGCCTGGTAAGATTTTGGTGTGTTTGATCAAATATTTTCTAAAGCTTAACTTTGCTAAGTTTAAACTATCTGTATATGAACTCTTATTGTTTATTTTCACTTTCTGAATTACGTAGCTAGCTGAGAATTTGCACCATGAAAAGTCATGCCGAAATACAGTGGGGAGAACAAGTATTTGATACACTGCCAATTTTGCAGGTTTTCCTACTTACAAAGCATGTAGAGGTCTGTAATTTTTATCATATGTACACTTCAACTGTGAGAGACGGAATCTAAAACAAAAATCCAGAAAATCACATTGTATGATTTTTAAGTAATTCATTTGCACTCCTTACTCATTACCTGTATTAACTGCACCTGTTTGAACTCGTTACCTGTATAAAAGACACCTGTCCACACACTCAATCAAACAGACTCCAACCTCTCCACAACGGCCAAGACCAGAGAGCTGTGTAAGGACATCAGGGATAAAATTGTAGACCTGCACAAGGCTGGGATGGGCTACAGGACAATAGGCAAGCAGCTTGGTGAGAAGGCAACAACTGTTGGCGCAATTATTAGAAAATGGAAGTAGTTCAAGATAACGGTCAATCTCCCTCGGTCTGGGGCTCCATGCAAGATCTCACCTCGTGGGGCATCAATGATCATGAGGAAGGTGAGGGATCAACCCAGAACTACACGGCACCTACTCTTCACCTGGTCAATGACCTGAAGAGGGCTGGGACCACAGTCTCAAAGAAAACCATTAGTAACACACTACGCCGTCATGGATTAAAATCCTGCAGCGCACGCAAGGTCCCCCTGCTCAAGCCAGCGCATGTCCAGGCCCGTCTGAAGTTTGCCAATGACCATCTGGATGATCCAGAGGAGGAATGGGAGAAGGTCATGTGGTCTGATGAGACAAAAATAGAGCTTTTTGGTCTAAACTCAACTCGCCGTGTTTGGATGAAGAAGAAGGATGAGTACAACCCCAACAACACCATCCCAACCGTGACGCATGGAGGTGAAAACCTCATTCTTTGGGGATGCTTTTCTGTAAAGGGGACAGGACGACTGCACCGTATTGAGGGGAGGATGGATGGGGCCATGTATCGCGAGATCTTGGCCAACAACCTCCTTCCCTCAGTAAGAGCATTGAAGATGGGTCGTGGCTGGGTCTTCCAGCATGACAACGACCCGTAACACACAGCCAGGGCAACTAAGGAGTGGCTCCGTAAGACGCATCTCAAGGTCCTGGAGTGACCTAGCCAGTCTCCAGACCTGAATACAATAGGAAATCTGTATGGAGGAGTGGGCCAAAATCCCTGCTGCAGTGTGTGCAAACCTGGTCAAGAACTACAGGAAACGTATGATCTCTGTAATTGCAAACAAAGGTTTCTGTACCAAATATTAAGTTCTGCTTTTCTGATGTATCAAATACTTATGTCATGCAATAAAATGCAAATTAATTACTTAAAAATCATACAATGTGATTTTCTGGATTTTTGTTTTAGATTCCGTCACTCACAGTTGAAGAGTACCTATGATAAAAATTACAGACTTCTACATGCTTTGTAAGTGGGAAAACCTGCAAAATCGCCAGTGTATCAAATACTTGTTCTCCCCACTGTATCTATTAGCAGTTTCTTTGCGGAGCTGGAAGACCTAAGCCCCCAAACCTGTCGTCACTGATCAGTGTAAGGTCAGTATTACTGCAACACTACTACCCAATGTTTTATCTTTCATTAATGTTTAATATAATATGTCCTTCAAACATTTTTTGGGGACATGGGGGTTAAACTGAACACAGCATGGGAGATGAAGTTATGGTCCAAAGCAAAGAAAACAGGAGCTTGTGACAATGAGGATGATCATGATGTGATGTCAGCTGACTCTCAGCTCAAAGCAGAGGTTCTTAAACATTTGTGTCTTCTAATCAGCCCAGAAATCAGTACTGGGTTCTGTTCTGACCTACGGTTTAAGAAGCACTGCGTTTAAGGGTTGATGGGTTTTGGCAAGTCCAGAAGAATGGCAACATGGTAGGTGATATTGGGGTGAGACACAACCAGTCTGGGTGTACCTCGAGGGCCAGTTGATGAGGGAATGGGTGTCGCCCTCAGCATCAGTCTGGAGGAACCAATCAGTGTTCAGTTTCGCCCTTGCACTGTTCCAATGGAAACCCGGTGGGAGACAAGTGAATGAGTGGGTGGGTAAAAGTCTACTTCAGTACTTTTTTCTTGGAGCACACACAGACATACAACTACAGTACACACACCATTGACTTTACATTGAGCTTGGCCAGAGTGAGAATGGGCTTGGAGACCAGCAGGATCCTGCTAATAATACAAGTTCAACTCCCCAGTGAGACATTTCATTGTTATTGTGGTTTTGAGGGAGACATCACATGCAATAAAATATGAACAATAAATCTCTTATTTAATGTTTGTTAAATGAAGAGCAATGACCAAAAAAACATTGCTCTGATCTGATATTTTGTTTTTGGATCAGATTTGGCCACAGACTACATCTATGTTACGTGGGAAAATCCATGTTATCAATGCATCACTTTACCAAGAGAGAGGACCTGTCTAACTGAGGTCTTATCTACTGAAGCATACATTTTGAGGAATGCCATCTCACTCTACCACAGCCAGAAGGCAGATGAGTAATTATGGCTCTCTGATGCTGCATTAAGACAAATAGCATAATCAGTTTCATTACGCCCAGGCCTGAACTCAATCTAGGAGAATGTCCATCAGTCATAACTTCAGAGGGAGAGGACATAAGAGGGGAAAATTCAGGTCACAGTTCTGACCGTGGAGTCACACTGAGACTCCAGTAACACAACACCCCTCCCAGCACTGCAGACACACACACACACATACGCTGGCCAAGTTTTGAAACCTGAGAGAGGGATTTATGAGCAGCGAGAGGGAGCGAAGATGCAGACAGGAACACGGCAAAGAAAATGACAGCGTAGTCGGGTGTAGAATCATCTTCACGTGTTCGTTAGCGACACGGACTACGGGGCTGGGCCAGCTGGTTGTTACATCACAAATGAGGAAGGGTGGTACTATCTGTACCATCAGTGGTGGAGCCAAAACATGCCTTGGCACTTACCTCTGCAGCAGCAATGATTCAACTGCATGCAGACTATGGGCAGGTAACGAAATTTACGTGACATCAATCCTCGTGGCCATGCAGATGTGGAAAGTATTGTGTTGGCTTAATCTCTCATTGCACAGGAAACTGGGTGTGTGTCAGAGCTGGATTATCCCACTACGGTGCCCGGGGCAAAAATCAACTATGTGTCCCCCCTGACATGTTCCCCCAATTTATGTTGCCCAGAACCTCTAATTACCTCCACCAAGGAGGTTATGTTTTTGGTTTGTTTGTCAGCAGGATTATGGAATAAAATACTGGCCCAATTCTCATGAAACTTGCTGGAAGGGTGTGGCATGGGCCAAGGAAGAACCCATTACATTTTGGATCGGATCCAAATCACAGGGCAGATACATAAATTTGTTTTTTTGTTTTTTCACTTTCAATAACATTGCAAGATAGGGCATTTGGCAGAGGTCTGCGCTCTGAGTGCCGTTCTAGTTTATTGTGTTTTACTGGTGTATATTAGTAATCAAATTACCACGTTGCCCACTTTGTCCCCTTGGTGCAAGCACAAGTTGAACACAAAGTCGGCCTGAAAACTGTGATTCATGTTAACAACAGAGCGATAGAAACCATCAGTTCAACTCAAGTTGTAATAAACTGGTATTAACCTTGAAGGAAGCACCTGGGGCTATAATCAGCATTGGCAATTCCTTTTAAGAATGTGGGATCAGCTACAGTGCCAGAGGTTTATTTCATCCAAACAGTCTTGGAAATAGCTCTTCCTAACAAAATAGCAACAGCTTGGCCAGTAAGAGTTCCTTTGGGAATTTAAAAAGTACAACAATTTGCTTTTCCGATCCACCTGAAATATCTGGGATAGAAACAACACAAATTTTGTACTAATCTGCCCTGTATTTAGCAAGCCCAGCTGTGTGTCTCAGTGGGACTCAAAGATTGTTCCAGAACAAGCTCAGGTTGCCTAACCTAGTATGAAACCAGTCCCACCAAAAGGACGCCCTTGGACATGTAGGATAAAAGGGACAGAGACAAAGATTGAGGGAGGGTGAGTCAGTCTGATGGATAACACTGTCAAAGTGAGTCCATCTATTAAAGCGAATGATACAGCAGTGTTCTGGTCTACTGGAACACTGAGTACATAGATATAAAGGGAAGCTGGAGTCTGGACCCTAGAAGCGAAATTGTCTACTAATGTGATATCAAACACACAGCAGGGGAGATGGGCCATTTTACAGAAGTTCTTAATATCTTCATTTTGAAACAAGGGAGAGAAAGTACTATATATATATATATATTTTTTTTTTTTATATAAATATAAATAGGGATAAAAAGATGAGGGCAAAAAGGAACAGTGATCAGACCACTCACCCCTGTCTGCTGAGGATGTGGTGGGCCTGCTGCTCGATGAATAGGTCCCCAGGAGACACCCCATGTTTAGGTGAGGAGAGTGAAGGGTGCCTGCTCAGCTTGGGTGAACTCGTTGGCATCCCTGTGACTGAAGAGTCCTTGGTGGGCACCCTGGCAGGTGAGGACAATGGTGTCACATCCATGTATGAGGAAGAGGACGGAGGCTCAGCCCTACGTTGATTCTCCAGGTTCATCAGCCTCTCCCTCTCTGAGAACGAGTCCACCCTGGGTCGACCCAGCTCGTAACCCGGGTCGGGGTGGCCGGGCTGTGTTGCCGTGCGTCCTGCCCTTGGGCTAGTGGCAGAGGTGTTGGTGTAAGAACTCAGGGTGATATCCCGTTCTTCCTGCCTCACTGACTCCCCTCGGATCCGCCTCTCGGAGCCTTCCGACTCTTTCTGGGTGCGAGTGTAGCGGGGGGGTTGGTCCGAGTCCGGCTCCTGATCTAAAGAGATGCCGTAGCGCTCGGCCAGCTGCCGGCGCCGCTCCGCCTTGTAGCGGGCGATGCGTTCGGCCTTGGACTCCAGCTCGGGGGCACTGGTGGTGGAGCCCGAGGTGTAGGCAGGCTGTGTGTCAATGGAGGACTGAGGGTCATATCTATATCGAGCTCTGGACTGTCGCTCTGGAGCCGTCAGCTGCATTTCTGGGCCTTCAAATCCCTCCATGCCATACCGCTGGACTGTAACTAGGGGACACAGAGAAAACACAAGCCAGTTTTCTTCACAGAAGCACAAATTAAAGTTATAGTGCGCAACTATTTTATATTAATGAACATCAGTTACATTCAAGCCATTGCCAAATGAGTTGATACAAAGCTAATTAAGCCTATCAGCTCCACACAACTCTCTCTGGATTTCTCTGTAGGGCTATGTTTACTAAATGGTGTAGTCTGGGGACTTTCACATGCAGCAGATGGAGTGATGCGTTTTATGTCACCGTTGAGAAAAGGACAACAGCAGTGTTCAGCTTTGGAGACAAAGAGGACATAACAATTACAAGATAATTACCTCTTCTGAAGAGTAGTTTTTTAATCCTTTGTGTGCTCCTTGATTTGATGGGTTAAGCTACTAGCAACTGTGTGGAGGAGGGGTGGGGGTGGTGCGTGATCATTGAAGGCTTGTGTCATGTGTATGCGCCGACAGTTTTGTCGTCATAACTTAAAAATTCCTCTTGGGAGCGACAGAAACTACACACTATACTTTGTCTTGTCCTCCATTTTTGGGCTTCTTTTAACAAAATTGCGCAAAAATAAAATGGATGGATGGATGTACGTTCTTTGCAGGCAATATTAATGATAACTTTAATTGAATTTTGGGTGTTTTATTCAACTTTATAGCATTTGAAAAAAAATTTTTAAATGGTTTCAAAAGAGTATCGTGACTCAACTTTGACATAAACCAGTCTGTGATCCACTCGACATTGTCTGATCTTAACTATTAGTCAAAATAATTCATATTTTCTGCATTTTTTTTACTAAAAAAAAAATTAAAAAAATTGAAGTATAATGTCATATACATTTTATTTACATATATATAAAAATCAGAAAACGCGCCAAAATAAGTTTATTTTCAATTTGGACCCGGAAGGACAACAAGTTCATGGTCGACGGAAAGACAACACAAGGGTTAAGAGTGAAAGAAGGGTCAAGGTACTGTACTTGTCTCACCACCAAAGGGCTCACAGGGATCAGAGGCCCTGGTGTATCGTGGTGTGTCCTCCTCCAGAAGCCGGTTGGCCACCAAGCTAGGCAGCAGAGACGGATGCACCTCGGTCTCTATGCCCTCCAACCGCCGAGCAATTCGCTCCTTTCTACACACACACACACACACACACACACACAGAGGAAGGAAGAAGTAGTCAACTTCAGACATGTTATTATCCTCCACAACACTGTTATCAGAAACGCTCGCAGCCTTTTTATGTCATCACCTTCTCACCTGTTCATTTCCCAGTCAGTTGCGCTTGTGGTAATGCCTTCAAATCGTTTCCTCAATTCAGAGACTAAAGAAAGAATGAAAAAAAAAAAAACACACACACACTGAAAAACCACTCTATTTGCTGAGGACACCATTTACTCTGATCGGGGGAATATCTGGAACAACTCTTGGATACAGTGGAAAAAGAATTAAAAAAGTTGAGGAGCTGGTTTGAACACAAAACTCATCATTTTTGGGAATCATGCAACAAATGAGAAATGAGTATACTGAATGGGTAGGAGAAGGACTCGAGGTGATTGTATTGTTTATTGACTGTATTGTTCCTGGGGGGAGATTTTATATATATATATATATATATATATATATTGTCTAGTTTGGATGGGTTATTATTCGGTTTGATTTAACTGACAGATAAATCATGGACAACGATAGGTGATAGCTGAAAAAGAAAAAAAACGTGTATGTGTATGCATATGTATGCATATGTTTATCTGTGTGCAAGTATGTATACATGCATGTATGTGCATATATACATGTATAAGAAGAATTAAGTATAATTAAATTGTTTGTATACAAGTACAAAAGTACAAAAGTATAAAAAAAAAGGTAGGACTCCTTAGTCCTTTTTGAATCCTTATTTGAATCATTTACAATCATTTTGAAAGATATTTTTGCTCAGTATTTTGCTTTCGTTGGTTTTTCTTGCTTGTGCTGAAATGTACAGTACATGTTCTTGTTTATCTTTTAACTTAATAAAAAGGCTCAATAAAAGGAAAACCTCTGTATTGGCAGTGCCATTTTAACCCAACCAAACAGTAGCATTTTACTGAGTCTGAATCCAGTATTGAATCTGCTTTTAAATTGAAATTAATTATTTTGAATGCTTGTTGAAATCTAATTAGTTTTTTTTTGCTTTTGCAATATTTATCTTTGAGTCACATTTATAAATAACTAAAACTCCGAGATTTAATTTTGATCTGTAATCAGTTTTTGTTGACTGGGATGGCAGTACAAGTACAATTCTGAGTGGTAGCCAATTAGTGCTCACAAATCTGAAAATGGTATGAGCAGCAGAACATGGAATGTTGATTAAATGTATCCAACATGTTAAGAGAACAGCTATAGCCTACTTCCTTTATTACACCTTCTTGAGCTATTTGATACAAATCCTGGGAGGTCCTGATCAACAACTATTCACTTAAAAAGTTTAGCATGGCTTTATTTCATAAACAACCAAACCAATTTGTAGAGGGTTAACTAACAGCAAAAAGTTTCAATGTGGCCTGTCGTCAAGTTACTTTTGGCAGTGCAATAAACTACAGCTAATCCAGTGATGTTTGTCATTTCAACGCGTGAAAGCATAACCCAGCACCGGCTAAAAATGAGAAGCCTGCTGACGTTACCTAAATGTTTTGTACATTTGTCTTTGATATTTAAAAAAAAGAGTGAGGAGGCGAGAAGAGATAAAAGGTTTAATACGAGATTTGTTAGTGTCTGAGCTTAGTGAATCCTGGTGTTATGCCAAAATGGAACCAGCTATTGGAACCCAACCCATTATTAGCTCAAGTCTTCCTGTCAAACTTAAAAACACAACAACTTTCACTACCGACTGCTGTGCCTAAAGGACATTAGTTCATCTGGGCATATCGCCCAGAAAATCTTGGTTTTACGGTGAACAGTTTTACTTTTCCATCTGATCCACAGCAATTGGTCTACAATTCTGAGTGGTAGCCCAATTAATGCTCACAAATGTGAAAATGATATGAGCAGCAGAAAATGTGGAATGTTGATTAAATGTATCCAACATGTTAATATAACAGCTGTAGCCTACTTAGTTTAATACACCTTCTTGAGCTATTTAATACAAATCCTGGAGGTCCTGATCAACAACTATTCACTTAAAAAGCTTAAAGTGGCTTTATTTCATATTTTCATATTAACAATTGATCACATCTTGATCCCAACCCGTATTATCTGAAGTCTTCCTGTCGTAGTTAAAAACACAATAAGTTTCACTACCGACTGCTGTGCCTAAGGGACATTAGTTCATCTGGGCATATTGCCCAGAAAATCTTGGTTTTACTGTGACCAGTTTCATTTTTTCATCTGATCCAAAGCAATTGGTTTACAGTTTTGAGTGTTAGCCCAATTAATGCTCACAAATCGGATCCACAGCAATTGGTTTACTTTACAATTGTGCATCCCAGGGCCCTATCTTGCACCCAGCAAAGCGCAGCACAAAGCCCGACTCAAGTGTCTTTGCTAGTTAAAGACGGACGCAGTTGTCAGTTTTCCGTCCAGTGTCCACGTCGTTTAAATAGCAAATACACCTGTGCCCATCTGTGTGCCCATGGGCGTACTGGTCTTACAGGGAGGTGTGTTCAGGTGCATTCTGGGCGTATTGCTATCTTAAGGCAGCGTGAAGTGATCGCGCCATTGACCAACAAAAACCTGGTCTAAAGTTAATAACGCTGCATTTCATTGTTATTTTAACAGCGCATTAGTAAAATGCTCCTAGGCTCGTGCACACTATACTTGTTACACACACAGGGACGCGCAGCAGCACACAAACATGCAGAAGATTATAAATAAAAGTATTACAATATGAAATATGTATTATATGATCTGCTTGTGTGCTTTCATCACGCACAAGCAGATCAGTTTCTTCTCCTGAAAATCTCTCCTTCCAGCTCAGCAAATCCTCCATCATAATAGTAATGCCCTAAACGCACCTTAGATCGTTAAAACAGAGCACTCAGTCTTTTTCTTATTGCCCAAATTACAATTTTTAAAAAGCTAATCTAAAGAGGCATTCAACAGCTCATCAAACTATAATATCCACTATTCAGTGGAGCTTAACAGACCCACAAACCTCTATAGGACCACATCTCTTTATTGGAGTAAATGGATCCGGTCAAGAACATAGAGAGTGCAGTGTTTCATATCGTAAAAGTGAGGGCTGCTCGTGTAGAAAAACTGGTTTTAGACTAATCTTGACATGAATCCACCTGGCAACGAGGCTGCTGTTGCACAACAGTGACTTTGAAAAACCCTGGGAAAGTTGACATTGTGAGGGGCCATTTGCAAGCAGGCAGACATAAAAACTAAAAACCCTTACTCACCTTTAGGGAGATTGGCCAAGAGACTAACATCTATATCCTTGGTGCTTTTGGCTGGCTCGTCTTTTTCGTCGAAGGAGAATTCTTTCTGAAAGCTGAGGGGTGCAGGAAAAATACCAACTGTTATTGAAACAGGGCTGAGCTGTGGGAAAGTGTGGGATTTGTTTATAGACCGACAGTGTAAGCACTTGTAAGGGGCTCAATGGAACGAATCTGAATTGGATCAAACAGTCATCCACATCATTAAAAATGTGGTTGGAAGCAGGATTGGTTTGAATGATGTTCACGAATCAAGTCAATCTGCCAATGAGATTATGGAACAAGAAATGAATCATCTAAACAACATTTTGGGATTTCAACCTGTACATTTCATCATGTCTTGTATACCCAAATATTTATCTAGAAATGAGAAGGTTTAACCCCAGTCACACCCTCACACAGCTACGCAGCGCATTTCTCTCTCAGAAACATACTGAAGTCATTTATGGGTTTGATTCAAAACCACAAAGTTACAATACAGCCAGAAAGGAACTGGCAGCAGATTAGTGATGTGAGGAAACAGTCAGGAATTGAGAAAACATGACTGTGCGGCTTTGTCCATTCCAGTGACCACAGCATTGTGAACAGATATGCATGGGCATTATTTTCTATCATAACAGCATCTGTTTTCAGTAGTGAAATCTCCCAACATCTTATTCCTACATGCACAATGTTTTTCAAAGTCATAGTTTTGGCACCAACTGGCTGTCACGGTGCC
The DNA here is from genome assembly GCF_031162955.1 of Sander vitreus. Taxonomy (NCBI): domain Eukaryota; kingdom Metazoa; phylum Chordata; class Actinopteri; order Perciformes; family Percidae; genus Sander; species Sander vitreus. The sequence continues at coordinate 774,421 of NC_135876.1, read as the reverse complement.
CGACGTCCTCGCTGCGGTAAAGGAAACTGTCTAAATGGAGGCTAACGAGTAGACCTGGTAGTTTGTTTGACACCCGGCCAACAACATGATGCTGAGCAATCCTACGAATGCTGCAGCAGGGAGGTTTTTCACTGCCACGCAGCAAAGTGAGCTGATCTTTGACTTTCTCGCCGAGCTTGGACACCGGCCCTGTCTGAAGTACCCAGGTTTTATCCGATACCCTGCAATCCTTTTGCTTCCACAGTCAGGTTGTGTTTAATGGATATCTCCATTTCAGTCTTAATCAGCCTTAAAGTCTCTTTTTGAAAAATAAATAATATTATTTCTCTAACAAATGTAAATTTCAGTTCATAAGCAATAAAACGCACACTTGTTCAGTTCAAAAGAGGCCAACCGGTCATTATGATGATCTGATTTGTAAAATGGTACTTACATTAACATTTCAAAATTAAAGCCCCCATGTGTAGATTAGTTATAGATTTAGTTTAGCATCTTTAAAATCCTTCTGATGGCCTGACTTGGCCTAGGGCACCAGACTATGTATTGGTTATGTTTATTAAGATCATTTTTATGTTGGCATTTTAGGCCTTTATTTGATAGGACAGCTTAGACATAAAAGGGGAGAGAGGAGGGAATGACATGCAGCAAAGGGCTGCATGTCAGAACCGAACCTGTGGCCACTGTGTTGAGGACTGTGCCTCCGTATTTGTGCAGTCATTATCAAAATGAAGTGGAGGAGGATGGGTTGTGGGTTCTCTTCTGTTCTTCTGTGACTGTGAGGAAAGGTAGGGGGGGTATTGTGTCTGGTTTATTACGTTAGTTCATTGCAGCATTGGATGAGATAATGTATGATTATGTTTCTATGTAGGTTAACTATGTTTATTGTGTGTTTATGTGCGATGTGTCGCCATTTCGTTTCTCTCGAATGCCCGAGATGAATCCTATAGAAGACAATAAAGGCTTATCTTATCTTATATGTGCGCACACTCTACCAGGTAAGCTACCCAGGCGCCATATGTACTGCTTTATCACTGTGCCACTAGTCTCGCATTGCCGGCTCCATCTCCTCAGTGCTGTGGAGTAAGGTCTGGCTACACCACAGATACATTCTGGAATAGGAGAAATAAATGCTCTGCGTTGTTTGCATTTCTTTAAACCAATCACAATCGTCTTGGCCGGTTCTAAGCTCTGGATGCAACGACGGTGGCTCTGCTAAATAGTCTCAGAAACTAACTTGTTTTGGTGAAACATTTGCACCCCGCAAAAGACAACACCACATACAATTTTAAATGAAGTTGACTGCCCACAATATAGTAACATGAGTAAATTAGCTGGATACATGGGTTAGGGCAATACCCACCAATCGGTCCCGAAACATCCCAGATAGAGAGGAAATGAAGTAAACATATTCTTTGTAAATCTTTACAACCATTTTCCTTTGAAACTTGCCATTTTTAGCGTGTAGCTTGCTAGCTCGAGGGTTGTTGTTTCCCGTAGCGAAGGGGTTTTAAGAGCAGCAACACAGAGAGAGTGAAGCGGTGGACCAATGCCTGACATTATGTTGGGCTTTGTCCTGAAAATGTACTCCCGGTGATCCAGACTACTGTGCCACATTCTCTTTTTTAGTACTACCACCACTACAACATTTTCAAATGCTACACATTAATGTGATGATGATTTATCCATGTCATCACGTATATGAAACACCACGTTATTTTAGCAGATCTTACCTCAAAGCTCTCTTCTGTAGCAATCTGCGGTTGCTTAGTTTAATGGGGGTCTCACTCCCAAGTCCTGTGGACAGGAGAAAAGAGTGTAACACTTAGTCATGTCACAATGCTCATTCACCAATTTAAATTTTGAACAGCAGAACATTCCCTTTTAGCTTTTAATGAACAGACACAAGAGAAGGTGAACCATGTAGTCTGTCTGCAGTCCTTGGCACAGAACCACATTTATTAAGTGGACTTCCAGAGAGAAAAAACAAATGGTGTGGAAAACAATAATCTGCCTGCCTGACTGAATCACATCAAATAACAAGTGATCTGTGTAGTTAAAAAGGCGTGCACCCCTCTAAAACCCCAGCCCCCACAACAAATCATCACTGCACTTACAGCCGGAGGCAGTGACTGTCTCCATCCTAAGTATCAGTCTATGTGCTGTGCATGAGGTCATAGCATAAAGGTTTTGATAGAGGCGTGTGTGTGTGTGTGTGTGTGTGTGTGTGTGTGTGTGTGTGTGTGTGTGTGTGTTACTGATCGCACTTCAAGGTTGCAGTGCAGCTGGGACGATGCCAGTAAGAGCAGAGCACATCCATGTTACGGTTTATACCCAACATGAATACAGATGGGGGCCAGCAGGAAGAGACTAGGGATAGACTGATTATCGGCCCGCTGCGTTTTATTTACCTGATAACTGATAAAGTGAATGAATTAAAAAGTGTTGTACTTTGGCTCTGCTACAGCTCTGTGTCTGTCCCTCTGCTTCAGTTTCACTCACCACTGAGTCGGACTTCATGTCCCCCCCCCCACACAACACCATCTGACTCTCTGTTACTGGGGATTATGGTGAAAGTTTCTCATTTATTAAATAATTGCTTAAAGCATTTAAACTAAGTTTTCTAGTTGTAGTTTGTAACATTCTGAAATCCTAATTTTCACTTGTAGATTTTCATTTTTATACTGTAAATGCATATCGGTTCCAAATATCAGTTACATTATTAAGGTTAAGTATCAGCCTTGAAAAACCAGTATCGGTCGATCCCTAGACGAGACGGAGAAACCATACTTCCCCGAAGCTTACACACCCACTGTTATGACACTATGTGATAAAACTTAATTAGACAAACAGGAGGTAACAATCTAACCTAATTAAGTCTGGTGTCTATTAGGAAAATGGCCAAAGTCAATAAACAAGGGCAAAATGTGACAAACACCTGCCTACAGAGAAATACAGCCTCATTACCATAAAAAAGGCCATTAGTAGGTATTAAGCATCATAAACAGTCTTGTGAGGAATGAGAGTTCTGTGGAACATCCCTTTAAAAGGAATGTCTACTTCAGTTATTGACTCCAAGACTATAAAAGTGTGGTTTTGGCTGCCCTGGGACCTCAGAGTGGCCAGAGATGTGCAATTTCGGGACAAACATGTGGTCCCACTTTCATCCCATCCGAGTTCAACCCAGGGCCTTGTGACGCCCCCCCCCCCCCCTGCTCCAACCAAACCCCTAAACACCCCCATTCCAGATCTGTTAGTCCTTATTAAGGATGTTTGGGTTGATGCTTTAAATCCCTCCTACTTAAACAAAACATCATTTGAGAAGAAAGAAGGCTTATTTGGAGAGGGCGGCGTGCCTGGATGTGTTTGGGGATAGTCGTGTATTGTTTCAGCTGGGGGGAATACGGCTGCCTCGCGAGCCTTGAATGATAATACTGGTTATCTGAGCCGATTGTGTTTTCTTTTGACAACGATCCAAAGACTAGGATCACAACATTCTACATATTTTAAAGTATAAAACAATGGTTAGATTGAAGACGTACTCAATTTTCCCACTTATACATGCAACTACTCCTGAAAACAGTTGCGTGTGAGCGTCATAAGCTCTGGGCTAATAGAACTTATTCAACACATAAAGTACCATGTTAATTTCACGAGAACCTTTTCTGCCCCGTTTACACTTTCATTTACAGGCTTTCATGGCTAGGCGTGTCCTGTAATGTTATTTTTGGAATGAGTTGGGCTATTATTATAAATTATATAAATCATTTTGCACGTAAGTGATGCTAAACGTGTTCTAAGACTGGTTTTAGTTGAGAACCAATTTGAAAAAGTTGATCAAGATTTTGGGTCCAAGCCCCGTTTAGCCTGTATTTCTTTACATTTTGGTGAATCAGCACCATAAAAAGTCTTACTGCATTTGCTCTTAGCCGTTCCTTTTTTCATTGTAACCATGGATGTACGGACAACAATCAAACGGTTACTTTTGATATTGAAGAAAGCATTTGAACCAATGATTACTAAGCAAGATCTGAAAGCTTGTAAGGATCCTATTTTTTCTATGGACATCTATCCTATAGTGACATCTTAGACAATATCACTGGAAAGAGTAAGTCGTGCTGATTCTGGCAGTGTGGTGCAAAATGGTACGTCAGTCTGGTTTAAGGGCGAAAATTATTTTTCATATTTTTGGCTACTATGACGACTAATCATGATATCATTTGACACAACCTCTCCGTTGCAGAGATTTTGGACCGACAGGTACAACGACCCCATAGCTACTGTAGCTAAGTGCTCGGCGTTTACTTCTGGTCTGACTCAAAGACAAGTGATGACATTTTTTCTGTTGAATTGAGGATCTTTGGAAACCTGTAGGTAGAGCTGGACGATATGGAGAAAATCAAATCAAAATCACGATGATATTGTAGGGCTATTTCACAAAATATTTACACAATGAGATTTGTGAGAAATATTCAGTAATGTGGATTTAATGACTAAGTGGGTAAAAGCAAATAATAGAACAGCTAGAACAGTCTGGTAAGTTCAGAAAACGACATCACTTTACTGTTATGTAGCCTTTAATACCAGGAAAAGACAAGACGACATGGGTCATATAACATTACCCAAAATTGAAGCTGATATCTAGCCTCATATATCAATATCAATATTATATTGATATATTGCCCAGCCCTACCTGTAGGAGGCTCACACTCTTAGCCCCTAATCGTTTTTGCCAGAGCCCCCGTTTCCCAGATCTCTACGGTGCAGGTGGCGAGCAAAATGTTATCATGACCAAAAGTTGCAAAGGTCAAACATAAGAGTAACACCTAAATTGACAAATACCAGAATGTCCCTTTAAGTAACAGTGTGAAACAAAACCAGATGCCACTGTAAAAGGTTAATGAGCTGCTAGTGTGAAAATAACAAGCAGTTGTCCCTCTGGGGCAGCTGTCTGAGGCTATTGTCACGTCTAACATATAGAGCTCTCCACAACCCAGACCTGTATTCCTTTTACACCTCATATGGCTTATATGTAGTTACATGCGGGCCATCAGGGGCGACCCCCTCGGAAAGCCTCAATACATTCGTCATTCCAGACACTGGCATAAAAAAACTCCACAATGATCACAGATGTGGCAGAGCCTTTGATGCTAGCTGTAATCTACAGAAATGCTATGGCTGCTATAGCCGGGAGGTAATGCGCCAGGAATTCCTCAGCACAGTGCCCCGCTTGTGTTGATGAGGCTTTAAAAGCGGCTTGACACTGATAAAACACGAGGATAAAATGATTTCATGATTCAGTGGAGTGTCACTCAGGCTCTGAAGTGAGGAAAGCCTTTTATGTGAAGGTATCAAAAGGTGTTAAAGCACGAAGACTGTATAAGTCAGAGTGCGTTTGCAGGCTGCAAAACACCCTGATCGGACCAGTTGCGTCTTTTTGTTATTCTAGCTAGGCAACCATCGCATCACCTGTCCTCAGCCAACCATTACTTTGCTGTTGAGTTAAATGACATTCAGCAATGCAAAAGCAGCGAACAAAACAAGAACAAAAAGCCGCCCCAGGCTGCTAAATTTGCACTCTGTCTGATCGGGGCATAACACTGTCGGTACACAAAAGGAAACTGCTTATCTCTGGTAATGCAATTCTGACTTTAACCTGATGCTCAGGTCAAACATCACAGTTAGAACACATAAATAAATAAAATGAGGGACCAAACAGCATTGTATGTAATTAACACACAAAAAAAACCCCAGTGTGGTAACCAAAGAGGCATCAGGGGCTGAGCACATGTCCAATTTAAGATACAGGATTAACTTGATTCCTGGGATTACAGCATACCCAAAAAAGGAAATGTGTCACTCTTTAACCATTTGCATTACATCACACGATGTAATGCAAACAACATCACAACATGCACGCACACACATGCCCGTGTGTGCGTGCTTGTTAAAGTCTTAATTCCCCCCCCCCCCAACTGTTGCCCACCTACTCTGCCTTCACCATGCCTGCTGGGAGACTCGAGTTGTAACTAAAGCCTCACTGAGAGGCTTAAGAAGTAAAGCATTAAAGAAAAACAGATGGAGAATCACAAATTAGGTGAGGCCATGGGTGCAAACAGTAGGTTTAGCAAAATGTTATGACTATAAGCCAATTATGTCTTTAACACTAGTTAAATTGAGTCTCCAATTCAATTTTGGGGAGGAAACAGAGCAAAGGACACTGACACATGTAAACCCTCAAAAAAACTCCAATACACACCCTCCTTCCCCCAAAACCAGTCTCTCTGCTGGTGTAAACGGCTCAAACTGTGGGCCACCTGTTATGGATTCCCAGACACTGTAGCGTGGAAAGGCCAGATCTCACCACTTAGAAAATATGACGGATGAGGGAAGGGTGGGAATGAGAAGCAAGGGCGTGGCTAGAAGGGGGGCACAGGGTGGCACTGGCCACCCCTGAAATATGATTGCTTGCCCCCCCCCCCCCCCAATCCATTGGGCTAGAGTGCTGTCAATCTGACAACTGTGATTTCCATTGGATCAGAGTACTGTCACTTGGCTGCCTGTTCTGCCAATCCTCCCAGCCCTTGTCACATGACCAATTCATGTTCCCATGATGACTATCCAAAATTCTGATACCATGGAACCAGCACTGGAATAGTTTTGTTTTTTAAAGTGGCAGACTGAGCCCATAGAACATGTGTATTGTATTCAGATAAACAATTTGTTAAAAATGAAAACAAGTCAAACTAATAATGAATGTAATGTTTTATTACATTATTTTGTTCTATCCTATCCAATGTTCCCTATATTTCTAAGCATAATTTATATGCTGTATTCTGATAAGATGGCTTGCTATTGGTCAACAGTGCAATTTTGAATGTTGATGAAGCAGATTACTTCTACCTCACACATTTAAACGATTGTCAATTTAATCAACAGATCTGTAAAACTGAGTTTCTCCAGAAAGCGTAATGCAAAAGCACCACTTTAGATCTTGTGTTTACCACAGATGTGTTCATAGGTTTCTTGGAAATAAGTCATTCAGCATGAAAAAAAAAAAAGCATAAAAAAATTACTTATCGACTAAAGAATTAGTTAGATTAGTCGACTAATCGAGCATAACAACTAGCCTAAGAATATTACATAAATGCAAGTTCACTACCCTAAATCCAAGAGTCTTCTTCCCAAGAACAGCCCCCTGCGCTGTGAGAGTCCCTTATCTCTGCTACGTAGTGTCCTTGGAGGCTGCAGCTGCAGTGCGCAGACAGCTGGCTACAAAGCAGGACAGTGAGCAGAGAGGAAGGGAGTCTGCAGTCTGTTACCTGCCAACTTCTAAGAGCTCAGACTCCCAGCACCACAACCAGAGTAACCTGTCCCCGTGTCAGACTGAGCTTCAAATCTCAGCTTTGCCCCGAGCTGCAGAGCCCTTAAGTCACTGCTCTTACCTTGGCTGCAAAACTTGACATGAGTCAGGTAATTCGAGATCCACGGGTTCCGATACATTTTGGCAACAAAAGTCAGGGGACAGGGTAGGACAGAAAAGAAGTGAAAGAGATGGAAAGACAGAAAGGTAGACAGAGGGGCAGCTGCCTAAGAGGTGATGCAGCTACAAAAGCAGTTTATCAGTGCTCCGGGACAGATAGAGAGGGAAACAGAGGGGGGGTCAGGTAGCGTTAGAGAAGCAGAGCAGGGAGGGAGTGGAGAGAGTAGGGAGAGGAGAGAGAGCGAGAGAGAGAGAGGTCCCATCTGCAGTGCTGGTACAAGTAGAGGTGGTCCTGGTAGGCAAACGGAGGAGTGGTGAAGCTGTGGCTGCAGCTCTGCCCCTTCTGAGATCCACTCCTCTGGTTCCTCTAACTAAACGCTAAGCATTGCCCACTACAACAACATGCAGGCTTAAAAGGCTGCTCAGCACAGGCTAAGCTCATTAGCTAAGGCAAGCAAGTTACGCCTCATCACTAATACAGATGAGAGACAAAGTGTCCTGCGTGCTTCAGAATGAGCCTCGCAGAGAAGAGGAAAAGAGTGTGTGTGTGTGTGTGTGTGTGTGTGTGTGTGTGTGTGTGTGTGTGAGAGAGAGTGTGAGAGAGAGTGAGAGATAGTTAGGAGTGTCCCAGGAGAGTGCTGCCTTCCCTTGGCTCAGACACGCGAGCGGGATGCCAAAGAAACCGGTGCATAGCGTCAGAAAAGGAGGGGAGAGAGAGAGAGAGAGCGCACAGGCAGGGCGGATGGGAGTGGAAATAAAAGAGAGCAGGGGAAGAGGAGAAAGTTTAAACGACCCTCTCAGCCAGATGAGAAATTCCAGTCATCCCTCAGCAGCGACAAAATAAAAGGAACATGCAGAGAGAGAAAGAGGGAGATGGAGAGAGAATGTGGGAGGGACAAAGAGGGTAAGAAAGAGAGCAATAGTGAAACAAAGTCAAGAAGAGAAAGACAGAGCATGTAAACAGTAATGAGAGAGAGGATGAGAGTTCTGCTATGTCCAATTGTGAGTAATGCTATCATTATGCTTAACACTGTGGTTCTTCATAGAACAGCTGAAAAGAGGCGGAGGGGACGACAAAAGATTTATCCACAGCTACAATTGAGTGTTTGTGTCTCAAAGCACGCATAAACGTATATTCCCTGAGTCATGGTATGTATAAACCCATTTCCTAGTGTGATTATGCTGCAAGGGAATGCCAAGAACAAGACAAAAGCACTTGCACCCATACATGCACCTCACCTATATATCAATGTGACGATGACATGCTTATCATTGCACTGAGAGGGAGGCTGGCGCAGAGCCCAGCGCTGCTTTTTTAGACGATGTTGGAAAAACAGTGAGTTGTATCCTATCTTTCTGCAGCATACAGAGCAAAAGCTGTCCCCACCAAACATGCAGGCATCAACATAAAACAGATCTAGTGGACTGAGGCGATCACAAGCGTCAGTTCATCAATCCAGTGGCTGCAGAGTGGCAAGAATAGCAATCAGAGAAAGCCAAAGAATGACATTCGCATGCTGAGATTTTAAGAATGCAAAGATCTCAGTGCATTTCTTGTAAACGCAAGCTAGGTTGTTGGACCATTTGAAAAACACCAATCACAGACACATTTGTCAAATCACATAAACCTGTCCAGCCTCACCATCAAGGCCTACACAGCTGTGACTGACTTGAGGTGTGTAAACTTTAGAGGTGAGATTTTTGGATTCGTCTCTGGGATGAGATCAACACACACACACACACACACGTTCCCCCCATACCTCCCCACACGAACATGTGATCTGTGCATCATTGTGACAATCGCAAATATTATGTGTGTGTGGGGCGTGTGAGATGGTTTTTAGGTTTGTGTTTTTTAATGTTATCAGTTGATTGTTGGAGCAGACGATGCAAGAACATTTTCTGTGTGAACAGACAAGGTTTTATCTTATCTTGGTTTCTTACTTGCCACATATATAATCTAATAAGATTTTTTAAATTATCTGCCTTGAAGAAGCTACCATTTTGGGGGGGGGGGGGTTTCAAAAGAAAGCAGAGATGCTGAACATCTGACATCTATTCCAACTACACAAGCTAGTATAAAATGAGTGTGGTAACTATTTACAAATGCCAAAATGGTCTGTGAAGCACCTTTAAATGGCATAAAATACAATCACTGATGATGTTAATTAAATCCAAACTACCGAAACAGGTCTCTCTATCCAAGCTGTCATCATCACCTCTACACCTACCACCACCTGGCTGTCTGACTGGTATATGTAATGTATGTTTCTTTGTCTCTTCTGCTACAGGGATGACATCAGATCTACAAAACCACCCGGCGGTTTCTACCCTGTTATTAGCGATGACGACGAGTCTTCCCTGCCAAGGATGGGCAAGCTCTTACAGGTCGCTGCAATGACGCAACACCGCTCTTGTTCTCTAATCTTTGTGGTGGATTGTAGGATGTATTCAGATGGTAATACAGGCCAGAAAGAAGAGGAATGCATATAAACGAAGCATTTACAAAAGCAAAGAAATTCACAAATAGACAGACAAATAGAAATAGTAGTTGACGTTCAGCCCTATGCAGCAGGTATGAGGAATGCGCTGCATTAAGAGGAATTTCTTTTGCTATACATCACAGCCAAAGAGTCAAACAGGAAGGGCACGTCAAACAAACAGGAAAACCAGCTAAGTGTTGACTCTAAAAGTAAGTTCTGAAAAGTGTAGGTTTACATCCAATTTGGAGACAGACATACATTTTTTCATTTGTATCTTTTAATCCAATCAATCAATCTCATTAAACAGAGACAAACCTTCCCATAAGTGGCCCATCTACTTTGATTAGAAACTCAGTGGGAACTGATTTAAGTTGCTTCTGCTTACACACTAGTCTCGCTTTGTCAGACCCTCCTCCACAGCGCTGCGGAGGAGGGTCTGACTAGTCCACACAGCATTCTGGGATGGGAGAAAAACGTGCTCTGGTTTATTGGCATTTCTTTAAACCAATCACAATCTTCATGGGCGGTGCTAAGCTCCGCACGGAGCGCTGCAAAATGGCCTCGGGAAGGAACTTGTTTTAGTGGAACAAAAGTTGTTTTAGTCGTGTGTGAGAAAACTCAGATTGGACAGATAGTCTAGCTAGCTGTCTGGATTTACCCTGCAGAGATCTGAGGAGCAGTTAACCATAGTCCTCACAAATCCACCAGAGGTTAGAACGCCAACACAGAGAAAGCGCAAAGGTAACGGACATCCGGCCGAAAAGACATGCATCTGGCGGAATTTCCTGCTGCGCCGGAGCAATCCCAGAAGTGGAACGTTGAGGATATAGACTACTTACACACAGACTACTTACACAGACTAGAACCAGCTTAAAATGGTTAAATGGAATTGGAGACCAAAAAAACTGGATCGAAGGTCAATAAGAATGAAAATTGAAGCCATCGCTGCTGCCACACTGCAAAACCTGACAAAGTGGTGAAACAGATCTGTCCCAGGAAACCCACTGATTGAAGGAGAGCATTCCAATACGTTTTAATTAAAGCTGACAACTGACAATAATGTGTGTGGATGTTTTTAGTGGTGACATGTTCATGCCAAAACATACAAGCGGTCAGTGTTAGCCCCAAGCTTTTTTTCTGCCTGTTTTTGAAATACCATTTAGACTATGTTACACTAAAGCTCAACGCAGAAACCAAAGACAACAGCAACAAATGTTGGATTCAACTGAATTGATAATTTACAAACACCTCCGGTTTAGGAATTCCCAGAAAAGACAGACATACAACTAGAATAGATTACATTTTCTGCAGAAGAGTGCATGCTTATGCAGAAGTCAGTTGAACTGTAAATTATACGTATAAGCAATTGAAATTTCAGTTTCAGTAAAGCAAAGAAGATAGTAGGAGTACGTTCCCTGCAAATAGTTGAAGTGTCAGTTTGTTTTTTGCATGTAAGCAGTCACGTCAGCTGAAATGTTAATTTGTTGATACAATGTTAATTATAATAACACTGTCAATATCAAGCTGATATATTATAAACACAGGAACACACAGGAAAGGCACTTCAGGTTCTTGAAATTAAACAGCAACAAGAGCAAGGCAGGTTATGCTTAATGTCATAATAACAGAGCCACACCTCTCTACTGATCAACACCCAGATGTGCAGTCAGCTACACATTCAGAGTGGATGCTATTTCAGCCTGGACAAGCTCACATGTGCAGCCAGTCTGTGGCTCGTTATTAGATAAATACTTCCAGACAGTCCATGTTTGCACTTAAAATGACCTCTAGCGCGCAGAGGCATCCCGACAGGTCTGCTCCGAGAGAAGTGCTTAAGGGCTGCGACACCTTCATGGTCGGAAAAATGTTTTAGATAGGAGTGAGGAAAAAGGGAGAGACATAAACATTAGCAGGGCTCGTCTCCTGCTCTGGGCTCTTTCAAAGCCATCTTAGAAACAAAGTACAGATTTATGGCGTCCCCGAGAAAAGATATCCGTCTAGTCTGGCGAGAGTGGCGGAGGTATGCAGTGCGCACGTCTCTGCAGACACATAACAGAGCTTGAGCCTCTGCAGCATGGCCATAAATTCAGATGGGGGAGGGTAGAGAATGAAAGGTAAAGATATTCATATGCGCACATAAAGGGAGTTAGAGGGAGGAAAACTAAGGCTAAAACTCAATTTGCAATGTTGTTTGATGTCTTTTATTAGGCATGGGTCTTCAGTATAAAGAAAACTGATTTTTCTATGTGCCCTTTGACCTTTGAAGAATAAAATTGGTATGTTAAGTAGGGCTGCCCCCTGAGAGTTGATGACTTGAATCATTCTTTGGTGACCCAGTTGGGCCGTCTCGTTTTTGTGTAGTTGTTTTTGTCAGTGAGTGTGTATATTTTTGTATTCTAGCAGCGCTGAACAGTATCTCACAGGTGATTTACAGACACAAATGGTGACAAAAAAAGTCACACCCACAAAGCATGGGAAACGAGACGTGGGGATCGTGTTTCAAGACGTGTCAGGTGGGTGGCCACATCGCCGCAGACTACTGATGTAGAGCTGGGCAATATGGAGAAAATCAAATGTCACAATATTTTCGACCAAATACCTCGATATTGCGACGATATTGTAGGGTTGGTTGGTGTTTTCACAAAATATTTACACAATGAGATTTGTGATAAATAATCATCAGTAGTGTGGATACAATAACTAAGTGGGTAAAGGCAAATAGCAGACTTTACTTTCTCTTCTAAGTTAAGAAAATGACATCACTTTAATGTAATGCAGTCTTTAAAACGAGGAAACAATTGTGTCATATTACAATATTATGATATCCAAAATTTAAGAAGATATATAGCCTCATTTATTGATAGATATAATATACTGATTGCACTGAGGACAGTATCTTTTTTTTCTTCTTTTCTTTGGTCCGAACCCAATGAACCGAACTAGAGGTGTGAAAGCGAAATAACAAACTTTTAGTTCTCAACATTTTGATTTTGTAAGCAGTTCTAAATTATCAGGATTTGTTGTATGAAAAATATCAATAATTGCAATAATTTGAAACATCATATATGATACAACAAATCCAGATATTTTACAACCTTGCAACCAGATTCAAAATGGAACAATCCGCCACCCAATCTGTCCTGCTATAAACGTAGTGTTATGTACATATATGTACAGTGCCTCTCTTGGGTCAGATATGACAGACCTTAAACTTCAAGAGAAACTGCTGCACCAGAGCTTCAAACCTCGTTATCAGCTTCCTTTCACAACGGCCTGAAGTCTTTGAAACTTTACAGCCACACTACAAATAGACACCAAGACAACCGCTGACCTTCTCTGGCAATTGTACAGTGTATCAACACCCAGAAACACACACACACACACACACACGTGTGGCATTCCCAAAATAAAACAGATAAGAGATCTTAAGTAAGGGGGCTCAGTGCCTCCACATGGAGTGCTCCAAGAGGTCCAGCGATTTGTGCCTCGAGGCCTATCACAAAGCTTAAATTTGGCCCTGGGCGTCAGCTGTACTTCCGAAACTATGCACTATAGCTTTAAGTGGTTCCCTTAACCAAAAACTCCAAATATTCCACAGCTGTTCTGTATCACCAAACTGTGATGTTCAATGCTAATATTACGTATCTACAATGCCTTTGCTTTGTGATTTCACAGTGCTGACACCAAAACCCATTTTCTTTCTGCTATTAGATTTCAGGTAACTGTGGTCAAAACATTTTGAAGTCATCTTGTCCTCTTCTGGGCGATTGTCCATGGGAAGAAAAAAAATGCACTAAACAACAAAAACAAATTTATTTTTCAAAAACATTTATACGATGTATACGACTATTTTTTTTCAAGAGTGTACCTTTTCCTGCACCGGTGAATCAGCTCCACACTTCCCATAGCCATAATTAAATCACGATTCATTTTCATTCATTGTAATTATTCAAATCGATATAGCGCCAACTGTTCCTCAATGATGAGGAGACCCTTGAGGCGTGTGATGCACCTAAAATCCTGAAACGCAGGTCTACACTATCTGACTCAAACGGAGCCCTGGGGAAAGATATACACAAGTCCGTGCACACAGAGTATTAAGCTGTTAAATAGACACACATGTGCATGCTTCAGTGTGCTTCAGCACATCTGGTCAGGAGAGAGAGCCACAGCACCAGAAATCTTCATCGATCCCACTTGCCAGGGAAAATTTGTTTCCATCCCTGGACGCTGCAGACACCTTCCCAAGAACTGTCATACTGGAGGACGGGGAAAATAAGGGAATGGAGAAGACAGTGGTGGAAAGCTCGTGTCTCTCCTTTCCCTCCAGAGTCGACAGCGTGAGGTGAGCCAGCGGAGCGGAGGCTGCCATTGGTGAATGGAAACCAAATGTAGCTGCAGTGATCGGTGCCTGGCAGGACACACCATTTCCAGAGAAAAAGGGAGGAACTCAGTGAACTATAAGCTTTGTAGCCCAGGCCTGCTATGTTTAAATAAACATGTTAGCCAGGCGCCCTGGTAGCTCACCTGGTTGAGCATGCGCCCATGTACCAAGACTCAGTCCTTAACGCAGTGGCCCAGGGTTCGATTCCAACCTGTGGCCCTTTGCTGCGTGTCCCCTGAGAAACTTAGCAACTAGCTGGCTGGCTTTAAAAAGTTTTCCAACTTCCCCAGTATCAGAGATCAGGCTAACATTAGCGTGGTGGTCCTGCTCCTTCTCCACATCCTAAAAGCCTTTTCTCCTCTAACGTTAAAGATATTTTAGCTAAGTAGCCAAACAGGTGGGTTATGTTAGAGAGACATAACGTTCTTATCTTACATTAAGCCCTTATCATAGTCAGAACTAACTAGCTCTTCACTAAAGAACACAACACTTCTGCCATCTGCTACATGGATGATCAACTCATGACGATGCTGACTTTTTGCTTCAGATATGTAGCTTTAGCCTCCGTGCGGCACAGTATCACGTATGTAGCGGCCAGCAAGTGCATATTTAAGACCCCTTTAACGGGATTCTCTTTCAAGCCAGCTAGAAACATTTAACAGCATATGTACCGTGTAAGAATGGAGAGTTCAACAGGTGTTGTAACAATATCTTAGGGCGATTAAGCTGTAGTTACATAAAAAATTGTGTGACAATCATTTATGGCCCCTATTTCTCCTCTAATTTCAGATTTTTCACCTAACCAACCATGGTGATTCCTCCTTTCCACAGTCACTTCCTATCCAAGTTTGTGTGAATTGCTCATGAGTCTATCCACAAAGACTTGTTGACAGATTGTCAACACACAGCTGGCAGTACGGTCCCACAGCGTCGCCTGTTCTCTCTCGCTTTCTGTCCTCCTCCTCCAGCTACTTTTCATCTACTTTAACCAATCCAGCAGTCCAACCAGACTCCATGCAAAACAGAGACAACTCTAAGGGAAGGTCCAAAAAACATGTCAACATAAAACATGTCACTCCACTGTGGCCGTGGTAAAATGCTTATGATTTTAGTATTGGTATGAAGTAGGTTAACGCATTTCACTCATTTAGACCGGATATCCGTTGCCCTGGGCTTCCTTTGTGTTGGCGTTCTAACCTCTGGTGGATTTGTGAGGACTATGGTTAACTGCTCCTCAGATCTCTGCAGGGTAAATCCAGACAGCTAGCTAGACTATCTGTCCAATCTGAGTTTTCTGTTGCACGACTAAAACTACTTTTGAACATACACGTTCCACCAAAACAAGTTCCTTCCTGAGGCTGTATTGCAGAGGCACCGTGGCTCCGTCCGGCGTTTAGCACCGCCCATGGCGATTGTGATTGGTTTAAAGAAATGCCAATAAACCAGAGCATGTTTTTGTCCCATCCCAGAATGCTGTATGGACTAGCCAGACCCTCCTCCGCAGCGCCGCGGTGGAGGAAGGTCTGGCAATGCAAAGCTACAACTGCCTCAACAGTGCCATGTGAGAGACCGTTCTCTTTGGCAGGCTACATTCTGCAGAAGAAGAGGTCAGCTCTACCATCTGAAAATCTCAACGAGCTAGTCTGCCTGAGCAACTGGTTGAAAGAAGAGTAGACTGTACGATTGGTTGACAGGAGGCATGTTGCACAGATGCACACTGAGGTCATTATCTTTAACCAAGCATGTAGAGACTGTTCCATCTCTTCGCATACATTGTGGCATTCTATTTCTAAAATAGGCCTACTTATTGTTGCATTCATTTTAGTTGAGGTTACTATGCAACAACAAAATCACAGGTAAGCTATATTTGTGACTTTGTCGCAGACATTACTTTGTAACAGTTGATGGTTACCGCTAAATACGTCTGCAGTTCATAAGGATGCCTCAACAAATTAAGATAGACAACTATCATAGTTATTAAAACACTTGTTTAATAAATGTTAATGGTTGATAATAAAACTGAAGAATTGGTTTCTTTAAACCAGTCTGACATGCATTTATTTATTTCAACACTGCACGTTTACGAGTAAATACTAGTATTTTAAATTTGCGATTAATCAGGATTAATCACAGCCCATGTCTGATTAACTTGATTACATGGTTTAAATGGATTAACAGCACTAGTATAAAGACAATGTGACCAATACCAAGGGATTCTGGGTAGAAAAACGCTAATCAAAGTGCATATGCAGCCTCTAATGAGAAATACTTTGCATGCATTTGCTTCACTTTTGTCTCTCTATCCTAGCTATATTTAGGTAGAACATCATGAATGCCTGCAGTCTGTGTAGCATCTCAGCCACAGCAGCTTGTGTCAGAGCTCAAAGCCAAGGCCAGAGACCCCAGCTCAAAGTCCTGCCTGCCATTAGTGGCTCATCATAAATCCCCACTAATTAGATTTTAAACTGGGGCTGGTGGGTTTCAAATAAAGGAAAAGCTGTCATGGAGGTGTAAATATGCACTTAAGACCGAGCACGTGAGACCACCAGGATTAAGCCTCCCGCAAGACGTAGGGTGCCACATAAAACCTGGAGAGGGTCCGTAGACAGGCCGCGGGTTCGGTTCCAACCTGTGGCCCTTTGCTGCATGTCATCCCCCTCTCACTCCTACTTTCCTGACTTAATCTGTCCTAAAAAATAAAGGTAATAAAAGCCACAAAAAACATTTCAAAAACAGTAGCCAGGAAAGTCAATGAGCCTAACTAAATTACAATTACATTACAACCAGGGCTTGACATTAACTTTTTTGCTCACCGACCACTGTGGCTACTAGCCACTCAGCATTTTCACAAGCTGCTATTTTGTGGAGAATTACGTTTTATTCGGTTTTATTTGAATAAAATTGATTATAGTGTGCTACAATTAACTAGAAGAACCATATTAACAACATTTAAATGGAAATGAGCACTGGAAACACCGAAATCAAGACTACATACAACAATGCAGTCATCAAATATTCAGCTCTGATAATGTGTGTAAAGCTCCTTTTTGTATGAAAACATGCAACCGAATAAGACACAGACATAAAAGAGTAGCTTCTTATTGCATATGCTAGGTGGTGTAGAAGATTAGATGAAAGTAGTTGAAAGTGATTTGGAGCGCGCTCGCTCGTCACTTAGCAGCCGGCACGCGCCCTCGGTGACGGGAAGCGGAGCACACAGACCAAATGTCCTGCTAAACTGTCCTGCTGCACTCTCTCTGTACTTCTACAAACCTGTAACTGATACAGTCTGTGACTGTTGCCTCGGCTTGTCATGTCGCATGCTCGTGCTGAACGGAGCTCTGGGGGACATTTTAAGGAATCGCCGCGGCCTGCTGGTCTGATGTACGGGCCACCGTCCTCCGGCCGTGGCCTCCGCTGCACACTGGGTCACAGCTGTGTTCCTGTGTGGGGCTGCAGCACAGTACTCCAACCACCTGTGTTACAATATAAAAGGCATGCCACCCGCCAAAGTGGCTAGTGAGAGGGACTGCGTTACCCGCCACTGCCGAAATCTACCGGCATTTGGCGGGTGCTAATGTCAAGCCCTGATTACAACACAAAGAAAGCGGAAGGTAACCGATATCCGGCCGAAAAGAAGGACATCCGGCGGCATCCGAGCAATCCCAGAAGTGCACCTCCTTCAATATGCTTTCTCGGTTTTGTACAGTATCACTGTAAATACAGTAATACATTAAATTGAATATCTTCAGGACCGGAATGACCTGCTAGTAGAACATACACATCACAGCTTTGTTACTTTTAACCCATAAGACCAGAAACCAACCAGTACTCGATACAATGCTAGAATACTACTTTGCCCTGGGTTTGCGGCATGTCTGTTGATATGTGGTAATTGATTTAAAGCTGCGCTAATCAATATTGTCCAGAACTAAACAGTAGACACAAAAAGTTAGGAACTAGCTGGTAAACATGGTGGAACATTTAGCAGCTAAAGAGTCAGATATGCTAAAAGAAGAGTTGGACTTACAATCATCAGGTGTTGACTTGAAATGCATGCTGTGTGTAAAAAGGCAACTATTTGCTAGGTTAGCCATATTAACTTTGTGAATGTCGTTTTCACAGCTTGCTCCGCTGCCTCCAAGTGGGCAAAAAAAACCTTTAATATTGCCTTAACACACATCTAGGGCTGTGACTAACGATTATTTTCATAGTCGATTAAACTGCTGATTATTTTCTTGATTAATTGATTACTTGTTTGGTCTATAAAATGTCAGAAAATGGTTAAAAAAAAAAAAGATGTTCAGTGTTTTCCAAAGCGCCCATATTTTGTTTACTGCCATAGAGGAGTTTAAAAACAAGAAAATATTCACACAGAATTTTTACATTTGTTATAATGAAAAAACTCAGATGAATCGATTATCAAAATAGTTGGTCATTACTTTAATAGTTGACAAATAATGGATTCATCTTTGCAGCTCTAAACAAAT
Organism: Sander vitreus; assembly: GCF_031162955.1. Lineage (NCBI taxonomy): Eukaryota > Metazoa > Chordata > Actinopteri > Perciformes > Percidae > Sander > Sander vitreus. Next base: position 755,584 of record NC_135876.1, on the reverse strand, counting down.
CTATTTAAGTGAACCTTGAAAGCACAATATCAACTGAAATACAATGCCTCAAAAGGTAAAAATGCAGGAGCCACCTTAAAGCCCTGCAGGTATTTTATACAATCAATTCAATACAACTTGGGCCTTTAGGGCCCGTGACTGACCCAGCTGGTAATCCAGCAATGTTGTGTATTTTCTGTCATCACATCACATTCACGTCTTGAACTATGCCGACAGTTGATACAGGCGCAAAATTCGACAAATGGATTAACTTAACAGGATGTGAAGTCTACTACAGACACACTGTGCTAACCCTAAGCCCTATTGAACTTGCCCACCCTGTGTTTGGTCATTCCTGGCTGTTGACAAGGGGACGTCCAGGCTAAAATAAGGCCTTGAACAGCAGCTTGAGACATGTTCAGTCATAGTGCTTCTGTCAGTGAGACATTAATCCACATACAGGCTCAACTGTTGTCTGCACAAGCTGCTGTAGGCCTTTGTTGTAGTAATGTGTCATTTGATAGAGCAGCTCCTGATAAACTGACAGGAACAAACTCTCCATCCTGACAGGTGAATAAGCCATCAAAGGCCTTGAGACACAACACAGACACATCAATACTCTGATACATGAACACAGTGCACTTCCTCTCAACCCCACTAAGAGATCAGTTGCGCTGGATCTGAGCCAGTCAAATCACAGCGGCTCCCCCCACAGCAGTCTGACACCATGACCAACAGCTGAGAAAAGTGACAGTGACACAGCCAGAGATACAGTCAACCACTGACAATGCAGCGTTTCCCCCATGTATTGCAAGCCCAGTGGCCCACCAGGCCTAAGCCATTGGGAATTATTTTGTAATGTATTTTTAAGACATTTTTTTAAACTACAGTTACAGTGGGGTAGCTCAGATGGAAACTTAGAGGTAGTCATATTTTCGAGTCTCCTCTTAGCACTGACTTTATGTAGGGCCATATGGAACCTGTCTTATAGCCTTTTGAAATTCTCAATTTGTGATTCCATCCATGATTCTGTTATGACAGAAACTATTGGGCTCTACATTAGTGCTGCCATCAGGCTGTCACTGGTCCCAGCAGGGCCCTCATCGAAAAACACACTTGCCACCGGGCTAAACAACTTTTCAGGGGGAAGACCTGCAATGCCTAACGGTAGACAGTCACAAAGTCATTACTCTGCCTCTATGCCGCCCACGCCGGGAATCAGATCAGACCTCAGCCAATTAAGTAACAGAACTAGGGCTCGTGTATATTTGGAGCAGATGGTAAAAATAAACCTATCGCTCAGGGATCATGATTAATGATGCATACAAAGAATATGCAGCAATCTTAACTTATTATAAAAACACTTAAATATCAGAATTCATTTTCCTGACAATCAGTCACCGGTTTTAAAAGTAATAATAAAAGCTTTCACACATTAAGTGGAGGCGGTAGCTAATTTACAACATGGATTTTGACTGTTGGGTGTTGAGCATCGTGCTAGAATGTGGACAAGAGTAATGACAAGAGACAGGGCTTTTATCAATGGAAAAACTTGTGTAAAATGTTTGGTGTGTTGTCCTATTAGGCAGCACTCTATTTTTGTCTGTGTGTCCTGACAGAGTAAGAGCAGGTGCAGCACAATGAACAACTGTAGTCTCCCTAGCCTGTCACTCACCACTGAATGAATCTCACACACACACACACACACACACACACACACACACACACACACACAGAGGAGCTCAGTAACCCCAAAAACCAAATCTCACTTAGACCATTCATTTCCTCATCTCACATATAGACAGATAAATACAGGTATGGAGGTACGGAGTACCAGTGAATTACTTCATGTCGAGAGATTGGAAAAAGCACTACATTTTGAAGTAAGTATCTGAACATGTAATGAATTACTGACACATAGGAAGAGTTTGCTGGAATTTGTAACTGAGCTGCTTCTAGGTCAAAATGCTGAATCCAGCATGGAACCAAAAGTACAGACGGTTAAATGTACCAGACTGTAATTAAATCATTACCATAATCCACAATGGATTTACCTGCAAACACATATTTTAAAAAGTGAAACCACTTTTTAAACTCCTGAATATTAGGAATATTCCTGTATTGGCATCAATACTAAAAACACCGACATCATTTAATCTAATGTATGTGACAATGAAAAAGTCATTCAATAACCATGACGAACACCCAGTCTTGCAGTGAGTCATCACATGAAAGCCACATACCTTCTTAACGTAGGGTATCTTCTTAGAGAGCCACTGAGTCTTAGAGTTGTAGTGTTTCAGGTGGTTACAGTTAGAAGGGAGCTAAAAGTCTTTCCTGTTTTGTTCAGAGTCGACCGGTTCCACAGTCCCAGAGAAGGTCAGAGCTCTGGAGGGTTGTGGGACAGGACTACTGGGACATAAAGATAGACTAGATCCACAGGCCCTGCCAGCAGACACCCCCCACCCCACCCACTTTCTATCTACAACCCACCTTTAGGGGAGCATGTGTTGAGGCTAGATCCACAGCAGTCTTGAATCCGAGGGAGGAGGGGGGGGGGGCTTGATAAATTTAGAACGGTGCTTTCCCACTCCCATCAGTGCCAGGCCAGGTCAATCAAATGACAAGTGGTGTCATGAGGGCAGTCAAACTGGGGGGCAATGGGAAGCCAAGATGAAGGAAGATGGCCTGGGGTAACAGAGCCAGACCAATATATCGGCGGGCCGATATTAGGCATTTTCCAAACTATCGGTATCGGCATTTATACTGGCCGATAAATGAATATTTAAAAAATAAAAACACGGACGAAACCCCCTTCAACCATGGTCTGAGTGTTGGCGTTGCTTCGTTTGTCCACCAGAGGGCGCTCTACAACGTCCCTGTTGGCAACACTCGTGTTTAACCCTTTAAGTTTCATATCTTAAGTTTGTATTTTTATACATTTTGGTTATCAAAACTTTAATATATGTTTATGTTCTTCGTTCTGTTGTGACAATAAAACAAACTATTATTTTTAAACTGCATTATCATATTATTTTAGTGAGGACTCAAATAACTACAAATAACTAATGTTAGGGAAATCTGTTTGTTATGTTACGCGTTTCTGGATTACATTTTTAAAATATATCAGCCGATATATCGGAATTTTAAATCGCCAAATATTTGTATTAATATCGGCCTTAAAAATCCTTTATCAGTCGGGCTCTATGGGGTAACTACCATCCTATTTTCCTATGTTGGTGTCTAAGTGTCTGATGGGAACAACAATCTTTGACATTGGTCCAGTATTAAGAGAGATCTCTGCAGTCGGCAGCGGTAAAACAAGCTACAATGTGAATTAGTAGGACAACTGTCCAGCTTGTATTTACCTTCACAAAAGTACTCGTTTTGCCACTGACAGACCTTTAAAACCTTTCTGTTTAACCAGAAACAGCTCTGAGGTCGCTAGCGCTAAACCCACCAGACTCCATTTAAAAGAACAATACCTTTAGCGTGTATAAAGCCAACATATTTTCACATGTAAATCAGTAAACTATGTGTTTATTTCAACCAAAAGAGTTGTGATGGTTGGAAAAGTGGAAAGACGACCCAAAACGTCTTTTCACAGTTTTATTTTGTTTCTGTCGACTATGAATGTAAATAAAAATAAAGATACAAAAAAATAAAATACATAGTGTATTTTACGATGCTAAAATTACTGTTTGTTTACATGGAGTCTGGTGGGTTTAGCGAACGCTATTTCGTGGATGTATTTATGTTTAAAAAAAAAAAAAAAAAAAAAAAGGAGGATCTTACTCTTCTTACTTTAACAGAAAGGTCGAACCTCCTTAGAAATCCTTTCCATAATGTTGTCAGACACATAGAATATTAATCTGAATCTGTCAGTGGCAAAACGAGCACTTTTATGAAGGTAAATACAAGATGAACAGTTGTCCTATTAACTAACATTGTAGCTTGTTTCTCCGCTGCTGACTGCAGAGATCTCTCTTAATGCTGGACCAATGTCAGTGATTGTTGTTCCCATCAGACACTTAGACACAAAAACATAGGAACATAGGGTCCAGGTAGTTACCATTTTAAATCCTGTTACATTAAAAAGCTATAAATGATGGAATTACATCCACAAAAAACCTTTGTAAAAACCATTGGTCAAGTTAACAGTCATTGAACCCACAGTCCAAGTTCTGTATATTCTGGTGTTTATGTCTAGAACCATGGCTATTTTTTTTTTTTTTTTTATCTGTCCTAATTTAACTGAAATTGTCACAAAACACTCTTTAGATAAGTGCCAAAATGATTAGTCTATCATCAAAAAGAAAATGTATTAAAAAATGTGATAATTGGTCCTATACTGATAGTTCTCGTTACAGCTTCAAATATGCCTCAATAAACTTGTTTATCTGTATTTCATAATATAAGAAAATACATACTTTTTTGTAGTATTGGCTGTAAATCAGACTAGAAAGCAAATCCTAAAATTAACTCTGGGCTAGTTGAGTACTTATGACCTTGATTAAAAATAATTAAATAAATAAATATTAATGGGATGAGTTGCACCCTATAAGATGAAATAATTAAAAAAAAAAATGTATATATATATATATATATATATATATATATATATATATATATATATATATATATATATATATATATATATATATAGTACGCAATGTAAATTTACCCAAAACATAAAGGGGTACTACAGTGGTGTAAAGTAGTATTTCACTACTACAGATTAAAGGATGACCCAAATTGATGCAGCTAGGGCCGAGATCCTGACTTTCCTAGTATAGGCTAAACTGCAGAGAGGATCTTACATGTCTCATAATGCAACTCAATAGGCATCTTTAGTTAGACTTCCTCTGCCTGGTCAATGCCCACAGTTTTCAAACTCCACACACCCAGTTTGTAATGCAGGCTTCATGTTTCTGTTGAGTTTGTTATTTATAGTCTCCAAGCTCTTACTGGAATAATAGAGAATGAGGGCGTGCCCTGACAGTAGCTAGGTAAGGACTACTAGCCAGTCAGAAGCAGAGTATGAGGGCGTGCCCTGACAGTACCTAGGTAAGGACTACTAGCCAGTCAGAAGCAGAGTATGAGGGCCCTGACAGTAGCTAGGTAAGGACTACTAGCCAGTCAGAAGCAGAGTATGAGGGCGTGCCCTGACAGTACCTAGGTAAGGACTACTAGCCAGTCAGAAGCAGAGTATGAGGGCCCTGACAGTAGCTAGGTAAGGACTACTAGCCAGTCAGAAGCAGAGTATGATGGCGTGCCCTGACAGTACCTAGGTAAGGACTACTAGCCAGTCAGAAGCAGAGTATGAGGGCGTGCCTGACAGTACCTAGGTAAGGACTACTAGCCAGTCAGAAGCAGAGTATGAGGGCGTGCCCTGACAGTACCTAGGTAAGGACTACTAGCCAGTCAGAAGCAGAGTATGAGGGCGTGTCCTGACAGTACCTAGGTAAGGACTACTAGCCAGTCAGAAGCAGAGTATGAGGGCGTGCCATGCTAGCAGCTAGGTGAGCATTATAACGTGTGTTCCAAAGTGACCACGTGTGTCTCTGAAGTAAAGGCTGGACTACAACAGAGCTGTTTGGAGCAGTTTGTGAACAGTGTTTTCTGTTGGAGATGGTAAGTCCCTTTGGGGGGGACTTTGGGCTTTTTCACTTTGTAAACCTATAACGTGCACAAAAAAAGATATATAACACAAGAAAGGAAAGGGAAAACGCCAAAAAGCATAATATGAGCACTATAAACCATACTACTCATCACCAAACAAAGTCCCTTAGTAGTAAAAAAAAAAAAAAAGTGACATGAAGAGACTGAAACAGTCAGTTCAACTAGCAGACAAACATCTCATTCATCATGCCGATTACACATTTGAGGTTCAAAAGCACAGTGAAGGACAACACCGGACAGATGGAGAGGAAGGAAGGGAATCAAACACACACAAAAGGCCCTAAGATAAGGACAGGGCTCCGTTTCAGCTGGCCGCTGAACAGAGGACCCACTGGGCAAAGGAAAGGACACTGGGACACTGCCAGTAAGAGGGAAAAGGGGAGAGGGGGACATAAAGGATGAGGCAGACATTTCTCATTTTACGTTTTTTATTTATTTATATTTCTATTAAACATAAGGGCTACAGAATCATTAGACCTGGCATGTACTCGCTATCATTAAGGGCAAACACTGACACTGGGGTTTTGAGCGTCGCAGCAAAGAGCACCATCTAGTGTTGACAACAAGGTACAACTACGGTGTTCACTCTGGCCTCTGCTTTGTTGGCTTTTTTAAATCCTAACATTCTTCAAGATATCACACCAGCGGATTTGTTTATGGTTGTGTGAATAGGTAACCCCTAAAAATGATTCATTTCAGCTGGATGAGGAAGCAGGTCTGGGCACGGGGCCAAGCTGTGAGGTTGTTCAGCAGGGCCTTTGTACTTTGAATAAGCTTTGAAAGCGACGGGGTTCAGCCACTACCGGGCTAATTAGCAGAGGAGAAACATTAGCTCTTCCAAAGCCAGCAGAGAAATGTCGAAAGCAAATGTGATTTCAATTTAGCCCCTTATTAGGCAAGACCTGAATGTTGATTGCTACCATGCCCCGACCATACTGAACTGTCAGCACTACACAGAAAACTGAGGGCAAAAGAACTCGCCTCCTGTTTTTCCAACGTTTGCAGATAGACCACAACAATGTCCTGGGATGCAGAAAAGCAGGAAATATGCATACTATTAAACCCTCTCATCCTCCTTCACTGCCTCACTTTGATCAGCCATGGAGGCAAACTCACACTCGGCAGCTTTGATTAAAAGAAATATTCTGTATATCATGCGGAGCCGCCGACACTAATGAACGTGGGCACGGATGACTCCTGAGACAGAACAGACTGGGACCATTCAGCCCTGAAACCTTCGAGCAGCATGAGACGCCACTCACACGGAGCACTGCACCAGCGCCAATTAAACAGAGACACAATAAAAGTCTGTTTAAAGTGTTGTGAAAAGAAATAACAGATGGGGAAAGAGAACACCACAAGAACAGGTTGGAGAAAGAAAGACACAGGAAACTATTTGGATATTTTAAAACAAATCTGTCTCGATATTAAACACTATGTGGAGATTTCAGGATCAATAGCAATAGTGGATTTAAGGAGATAAAAATGGTTTAATGCATCATACCTAGACAACAGCAAACTTCATGGTACTCTTAACAGCAGGGGCGGGGGGAGGGAGTATGGGGCAAAAGCTATAAGCCTTTCCAGTCTTCTCTCCCCATTTCACCTCTAACATCCTACACTGCCGTAAACTATATGTCTACTCAACGGCAGCAACATTGCTCTTACACAAAACAGAGCCC